>NW_027446331.1:0-133344 GCF_038048845.1 Mixophyes fleayi | reverse complement strand
TCAATTCATGATTCATAATTCATGATTTGATTCATGATTCATGATTCTTGATTCATGATTTAGTTCATGATTCATGATTCAATTCATGATTAATGATTTATGATTCAATTCATGATTCATGATTCATTTCATGATTCACGATTCATGATTCAATTCATGATTCAATTCATGATTCAATTCATGATTCATGATTCATGATTCGATTCATGATTCGATTCATGATTCATAATTCAATTCATGATTCGATTCATGATTCATGATTCGATTCATAATTCATGATTTATTTCATGATTCATTATTCAATTCATGATTCAATTCATGATTCATGATTCGATTCATGATTCATGATTCGATTCATGATTCATGATTCGATTCATGATTCATGATTCCATTCATAATTCATGATTCATGATTCAATTCATGATTCATGATTCATGATTCGATTCATAAATTATGATTCAATTCATGATTCATGATTCGTTTCATGATTCATGATTCAATTCATAATTCATGATTCATGATTCATGATTCAATTCATGATTCATGATTAATGATTCAATTCATGATTTATGATTCATGATTCAATTCATGATTCATGATTCATGATTTAAATTCATGATTCATGACTCGATTCATGATTCATGATTCGATTCATGATTCATGATTCATTTCATGATTCATTATTCAATTCATGATTCATGATTCGATTCATGATTCATGATTCAATTCATGATTCATGATTCGATTCATGATTCATGATTCATGATTCAAATTATGATTCATGATTCATGATTCGATTCATGATTCATGATTCGATTCATAAATCATGATTCAATTCATGATTCAATTCATGATTCATGATTCGTTTCATGATTCATGATTCAATTCATAATTCATGATTCATGATTCATGATTCAATTCATGATTCATGATTCATGATTCAATTCATGATTCATAATTCATGATTTGATTCATGATTCATGATTCTTGATTCATGATTTAGTTCATGATTCATGATTCAATTCATGATTAATGATTTATGATTCAATTCATGATTCATGATTCATTTCATGATTCACGATTCATGATTCAATTCATGATTCAATTCATGATTCAATTCATGATTCATGATTCATGATTCGATTCATGATTCGATTCATGATTCATAATTCAATTCATGATTCGATTCATGATTCATGATTCGATTCATAATTCATGATTTATTTCATGATTCATTATTCAATTCATGATTCAATTCATGATTCATGATTCGATTCATGATTCATGATTCGATTCATGATTCATGATTCGATTTATGATTCATGATTCCATTCATAATTCATGATTCATGATTCAATTCATGATTCATGATTCATGATTCGATTCATAAATTATGATTCAATTCATGATTCATGATTCGTTTCATGATTCATGATTCAATTCATAATTCATGATTCATGATTCATGATTCAATTCATGATTCATGATTAATGATTCAATTCATGATTTATGATTCATGATTCAATTCATGATTCATGATTCATGATTTAAATTCATGATTCATGAATCTTGATTCATGATTTAGTTCATGATTCATGATTCAATTCATGATTCAATTCATGATTCATGATTCACTTCATGATTCACGATTCATGATTCAATTCATGATTCAATTCATGATTCATGATTCAATTCATGATTCATGATTCATGATTTGATTCATGTTTTATGATTCAATTCATGATTCATGATTCATGATTCAATTCATGATTCATGATTCAATTCATGATTCATGATTCAATTCATGATTCATGATTCGATTCATGATTCATGATTCAATTCATTATTCATGATTCAATTCATGATTCATGATTCATTTCATGATTCATTATTCAATTCATGATTCAATTCATGATTCATGATTTGATTCATGATTCATGATTCGATTCATGATTCATGATTCCATTCATGATTCATGATTCAATTCATGATTCATGATTCATGATTCCATTCATGATTCATGATTCGATACAAAAATCATTATTCAATTCATGATTCAATTCATGATTCATGATTCGTTTCATGATTCATGATTCAATTCATAATTCATGACTCATGATTCATGATTCAATTCATGATTAATGATTCATGATTCAATTCATGATTCATGATTCATGATTCTTGATTCATGATTTAGTTCATGATTCATGATTCAATTCATGATTAATGATTTATGATTCAATTCATGATTCATGATTCATTTCATGATTCAATTCATGATTCATGATTCAATTCATGATTCATGATTCATAATTTGATTCATGATTCATGATTTATGATTCATGATTCATAATTCATGATTTATGATTCATGATTCATAATTCATGATTCAATTCATGATTCATGATTCGATTCATAATTCGTTTCATGATTCAATTCATGATTCATTTCATGCATCATCAAGTCATGATTCATGATTCAATTCATGATTCTTGATTCGATTCATGATTTATGATTCAATTCATGATTCAATTCATGATTCATTTCATGATTCAGGATTCATGATTCAAACTATGATTCAGTTCATGATTCTTGATTCAATGCATGATTAATGATTCATGATTCGATTCATGATTCATGATTCATGATTCATGATTTAATTCCTGATTCATGATTCAATTCATGATGCATGATTCATGATTTGATTCATGATTCATGATTTGATTCATGATTTATGATTTGTTTCATGATTCATGATTTATGATTCAATTCATGATTTAGTTCATAATTTATGATTCAATTCATGATTAATGATTTATGATTCAATTCATGATTCATGATTCATTTCATGATTTAATTCATGATTCATTTCATGATTTATGATTCATGATTGAATTCATGATTGAATTCATGATTCATGATTCAATTCATGATTCATGATTCAATTCATGATTCATGATTCATGATGCATGATTCATGATTTGATTCATGATTCATGATTTGATTCATGATTTATGATTCGTTTCATGATTCAGGATTTATGATTCAATTCATGATTCATTTCATGATTTAATTCATGATTCATTTCATGATTTATGATTCGTGATTGAATTCATGATTGAATTCATGATTCATGATTCAATTCATTATTCATGATTCATGATTCATAATTTGATTCATGATTCATGATTTATGATTCATGATTCATAATTCATGATTCAATTCATGATTCATGATTTGATTCATAATTCGTTTCATGATTCAATTCATGATTCATTTCATGCATCATCAAGTCATGATTCATGATTCAATTCATGATTCATGATTCGATTCATGATTTATGATTCAATTCATGATTCAATTCATGATTCATGATTCATTTCATGATTCATGATTCATGATTCAAACTATGAATCAGTTCATGATTCTTGATTTAATGCATGATTAATTATTCATGATTCGATTCATGATTCATGATTCATGATTCATGATTCATGATTTAATTCATAATGCATGATTCATGATTTGATTCATGATTCATGATTTGATTCATGATTTATGATTCGTTTCATGATTCATGGTTTATGATTCAATTCATGATTTAGTTCATAATTCATGATTCAATTCATGATTAATGATTTATGATTCAATTCATGATTCATGATTTATTTCATGATTTAATTCATGATTCATTTCATGATTTATGATTCATGATTGAATTCATGATTGAATTCATGATTCATGATTCAATTCATGATTCAAGATTCATGATTCAATTCATGATTTATGATTCGATTCATGATTCATGATTCGATTCATGATTCATGATTCGATTCATGATTCATTTCATGATTCATGATTCATGATTCAATTCATGATTCAGTTCATGATTCATGATTCAATTCATGATTCATGATTTATGATTCGATTCATGATTCATGATTCATGATTCATAATTCATGATTCAATATCTGATTCATGATTCGATTCATTATTCATGATTCAATTCATGATTCAATTCATGATTCATAATTCAATTCATGATTCATGGTTCATGATTCGATTCATGATTCAATTCATGATTCAATTCATGATTCAATTCATGATTCATGATTCGATTAATGATTCATGATTCATTTCATGATTCATAATTCATGATTCAATTCATGGTTTAATTCATGATTCATGATTCGATTCATGATTCATGATTCAATTAATGATTCATGATTTAAATCATGATTCATGATTCAATTCATGATTCATGATTCATGATTCATGATTCAATTCATGATTCGATTCATGTTTCAATTCATGATTCGATTCATGATTCATGATTCGATTCATGATTCATGATTCAATTAATGATTCATGATTTAAATCATGATTCATAATTCAATTCATGATTCATGATTCACGATTCAATTCATGATTCAATTCATGATTCATGATTCATGATTCATTTCATGTTTCATGATTCGATTCATGATTCGTTTCATGATTCATGATTCAATTCATGATTCATTTCATGCATCATCAAGTCATGATTCATGATTCAATTCATGATTCATGATTCGATTCATGATTTATGATTCAATTCATGATTCAATTCATGATTCATGATTCATTTCATTATTCATGATTCATGATTCAAATTATGATTCAGTTCATGATTCTTGATTCAATTCATGATTCATGATTCATGATTCGATTCATGATTCATGATTCATGATTCATGATTCATGATTTAATTCCTGATTCATGATTTGATTCATGATTCATGATTTGATTCATGATTTATGATTCGTTTCATGATTCATGATTTATGATTCAATTCATACTTTAGTTCATAATTCATGATTCAATTCATGATTAATGATTTATGATTCAATTCATAATTCATGATTCATTTCATGATTTAATTCATGATTCATTTCATGATTTATGATTCATGATTGAATTCATGATTGAATTCCTGATTCATGATTCAATTCATGATTCATGATTCATGATTCAATTCATGATTTATGATTCGATTCATGATTCATGATTCAATTCATGATTCATGATTCAATGCATGATTCATGATTCGATTCATGATTCATGATTCAATTCATGATTCAATTCATGATTTATTTCATGATTCATGATTTAATTCATGATTCATGATTTATGATTCAATTCATGATTCATGATTCAATTCATGATTCATGATTCGATTCATGATTCATGATTCAATTCATGATTCATGATTCAATGCATGATTCATGATTCGATTCATGAATCATGATTCAATTCATGATTCAATTCATGATTTATTTCATGATTCATGAATTAATTCATGATTCATGATTCATGATTCAATTCATGATTCATGATTCAATTCATGATTCAATTCATGATTTATTTCATGATTTCATGATTCAATTCATGATTCATGATTCATGTTTCAATTCATGATTCATGATTCAATTCATGATTCATGACTCGATTCATGATTCATGATTCGATTCATGATTCATGATTCAATTCATGATTCATGACTCGATTCATGATTCATGATTCGATTCATGATTCATGATTCAATTCATGATTCATGATTCATTTCATGATTCATTATTCAATTCCATGATTCATGATTCGATTCATGATTCATGATTCGATTCATGATTCATGATTAGATTCATAAATCATGATTCAATTCATAATTCAATTCATGATTCATGATTCGTTTCATGATTCATGATTCAATTCATAATTCATGATTCATGATTCATGATTCAATTCATGATTCATGATTCATGATTCAATTCATGATTCATGATTCATGATTTGATTCATGATTCATGATTCTTGATTCATGATTTAGTTCATGATTCATGATTCAATTCATGATTAATGATTTATGATTCAATTCATGATTCATGATTCATTTCATGATTCACGATTCATGATTCAATTCATGATTCAATTCATGATTCATGATTCATGATTCGATTCATGATTCGATTCATGATTCATAATTCAATTCATGATTCATGATTCGATTCATGATTCATGATTCGATCCATGATTCATGATTCATTTCATGATTCATTATTCAATTCATGATTCAATTCATGATTCATGATTCGATTCATGATTCATGATTAGATTCATGATTCATGATTCGATTGATGATTCATGATTCCATTTATAATTCATGTTTCATGATTCAATTCATGATTCATGATTCATGATTCGATTCATAAATTATGATTCAATTCATGATTCATGATTCGTATCATGATTCATGATTCAATTCATAATTCATGATTCATGATTCCATGATTCAATTCATGATTCATGATTCATGATTCAATTCATGATACATGATTCATGATTCACTTCATGATTCATGATTCATGATTTAAATTCATGATTCATGAATCTTGATTCATGATTTAGTTCATGATTCATGATTCAATTCATGGTTCAGTTCATGATTCATGATTCAATTCATGATTCACGATTCATGATTCAATTCATGATTCAATTCATGATTCATGATTCAATTCATGATTCATGATTCATGATTTGATTCATGTTTTATGATTCAATTCATGATTCATGATTCATGATTCAATTCATGATTCATGATTCAATTCATGATTCAATTCATGATTTATTTCATGATTAATGATTCAATTCATGATTCATGATTCAATTCATGATTCATGATTCATGATTCAATTCATGATTCATGATTCAATTCATGATTCATGATTCATGATTCAATTCATGATTCATGATTCAATTCATGATTCATGATTCGATTCATGATTCATGATTCCATTCATTATTCATGATTCAATTCATGATTCATGATTCATTTCATGATTCATGATTCAATTCATGATTCAATTCATGATTCATGATTTGATTCATGATTCATGATTCGATTAATGATTCATGATTCCATTCATGATTCATGATTCAATTCATGATTCATGATTCATGATTCGATTCATGATTCATGATTCGATTCATAAATCATGATTCAATTCATGATTCAATTCATGATTCATGATTCGTTTCATGATTCATGATTCAATTCATAATTCATGACTCATGATTCAATTCATGATTAATGATTCATGATTCAATTCATGATTCATGATTTAATTCATGATTCATGATTCTTGATTCATGATTTAGTTCATGATTCATGATTCAATTCATGATTAATGATTTATGATTCAATTCATGATTCATGATTCATTTCATGATTCAATTCATGATTCATGATTCAATTCATGATTCATGATTTAATTCATGATTCATGATTCTTGATTCATGATTTAGTTCATGATTCATGATTCAATTCATGATTCATGATTCATATTTGATTCATGATTCATGATTCATGATTTATGATTCATAATTCATGATTCAATTCATGATTCATGATTCGATTCATAATTTGTTTCATGATTCAATTCATGATTCATTTCATGCATCATCAAGTCATGAGTCATGATTCAATTCATGATTCATGATTCGATTCATGATTTATGATTCAATTCATGATTCATGATTCATGATTCAAACTATGATTCAGTTCATGATTCTTGATTCAATGCATGATTAATGATTCATGATTCGATTCATGATTCATGAATCATGATTCATGATTCATGATTTAATTCCTGATTCATGATTCGATTCATGATTCATGATTCAATTCATGATTCATGTTTCATGATTCAATTCATGATGCATGATTCATGATTTGATTCATGATTCATGATTTGATTCATGATTTATGATTCGTTTCATGATTCATGATTTATGATTCAATTCATGATTTAGTTCATAATTCATGATTCAATTCATGATTAATGATTTATGATTCAATTCTTGATTCATGATTCATTTCATGATTTAATTCATGATTCATTTCATGATTTATGATTCATGATTGAATTCATGATTAAATTCATGATTCATGATTCAATTCATGATTCATGATTCATGATTCAATTCATGATTTATGATTCGATTCATGATTCATGATTTAATTCATGATATATGATTCAATGCATGATTCATGATTCGATTCATGATTCATGATTCGATTCATGATTCATTTCATGATTCATGATTCATGATTCAATTCATGATTCAGTTCATGATTCATGATTCAATTCATGATTCATGATTTATGATTCGATTCATGATTCATGATTCATGATTCATAATTCATGATTCAATTCCTGATTCATGATTCGATTCATGATTCATGATTCAATTCATGATTCAATTCATGATTCATAATTCAATTCATGATTCATGGTTCATGATTCGATTCATGATTCATGATTCATTTCATGATTCATAATTCATGATTCAATTCATGATTCGATTCATGATTCATGATTCGATTCATGATTCATGATTCAATTAATGATTCATGATTTAAATCATGATTCAAGATTCAATTCATGATTCATGATTCATGATTCATGATTCAATTCATGATTCGATTCATGATTCATTATTCGATTCATGATTCAATTAATGATTCATGATTTAAATCATGATTCATAATTCAATTCATGATTCATGATTCACGATTCAATTCATGATTCAATTCTTGATTCATGATTCATGATTCATGATTCAATTCATGATTCATGATTCAATTCATGATTCATGATTCATTTCATGATTCATAATTCAATTAATGATTTAATTCATGATTCGATTCATGATTCATGATTCCATTCATGATTCATGATTCATGATTCAATTCATGATTAATGATTCATGATTCAATTCATGATTCATGATTCAATTCATGAATCATGATTTGATTCATGATTCATGATTCTTGATTCATGATTTAGTTCATGATTCATGATTCAATTCATGATTAATTATTTATGATTCAATTCATGATTCATGATTCAATTCATGATTCATGATTCATTTCATTATTCACAATTCATGATTCAATTCATGATTCATGATTCAATTCATGATTCATGATTCATAATTTGATTCATGATTCATGATTCATAATTCATGATTCAATTCATGATTCGATTCATGATTTATGATTCAATTTATGATTCAATTCATGATTCATGATTCATGATTCATGATTCATAATTCAAACTATGATTCAGTTCATGATTCATGATTCAATTCATGATTCATGATTCATGATTCAATTCATGATTCATGATTCATGATTTAATTCCTGATTCATGATTCGATTCATGATTCATGATTCAATTCATGATTCATGATTCATGATTCAATTCATGATTCATGATTCATTTCATGATTTAATGCATGATTCATTTCATGATTCACAATTCATGCTTCAATTCATGATTCATGATTCAATTCATGATTCATGATTCATGATTCATTTCATGCATCATCAAGTCATGATTCATGATTCAATTCATGATTCATGATTCGATTCATGATTCATGATTCAATTCATGATTCATGATTCATGATTTAATTCCTGATTCATGATTCGATTCATGATTCATGATTCAATTCATGATTCATGATTCATGATTCAATTCATGATGCATGATTCATGATTTGATTCATGATTCATGATTTGATTCATAATTTAGTTCATAATTCAATTCATGATTAATGATTTATGATTCAATTCATGATTCATGATTCATTTCACGATTTAATTCATGATTCATTTCATGATTTATGATTCATGATTGAATTCATGATTGAATTCATGATTCATGATTCATGATTCAATTCATGATTCATGATTCATGATTCAATTCATGATTTATGATTCGATTCATGATTCATGATTCAATTCATGATTCATGATTCAATGCATGATTCATGATTCGATTCATGATTCATGATTCGATTCATGATTCATGATTTATGATTCGATTTATGATTCAGTTCATGATTCATGATTTATGATTCGATTTATGATTCAATTCATGATTCATGATTTATGATTCGATTCATGATTCATGATTCATGATTCATAATTCATGATTCAATTCCTGATTCATGATTCGATTCATGATTCATGATTCAATTCATGATTCAATTCATGATTCATAATTCAATTCATGGTTCATGGTTTATGATTCGATCATGATTTCAATTCATGATTCATGATTCGATTAATGATTCATGATTCAATTCATGATTCGATTTATGATTCATGATTCGAATCATGATTCATGATTCAATTAATGATTCATGATTTAAATCATGATTCATGATTCAATTCATGATTCATGATTCATGATTCGATTTATGATTCATGATTCGAATCATGATTCATGATTCAATTAATGATTCATGATTTAAATCATGATTCATGATTCAATTAATGATTCATGATTCATGATTCATGATTCAATTCATGATTCGATTCATGATTCATGATTCGATTCATGATTCATGATTCAATTAATGATTCATGATTTAAATCATGATTCATAATTCAATTCATGATTCATGATTCATGATTCAATTCATGATTCAATTCATGATTCATGATTCATGATTCATGATTCAATTCATGATTCATGATTCAATTCATGATTTATGATTCAATTCATGATTCATAATTCAATTCATGATTCAATTCATAATTCGATTCATGATTCATGATTCCATTCATGATTCATGATTCATGATTCAATTCATGATTCATGATTCATGATTTGATTCATGACTCATGATTCATGATTCATGATTCAATTCATGATTTAGTTCATGATTCATGATTCAATTCATGAATAATGATTTATGATTCAATTCATGATTCATTAATCATTTCATGATTTAATTCATGATTTATTTCATAATTCATGATTCATGCTTCAATTCATGATTCATGATTCATGATTGGATTCATGATTCATGATACATGATATATGATTCAATTCATGATTCATGATTCGATTCATGATTCATGATTCAATTCATGATTCATTTAATGATTCACTTCATGATTCATGATTCATTTCATGATTCATGATTCATGATTCAAACTATGATTCAGTTCATGATTCATAATTCAATTCATGATGCATGATTCATGATTTGATTCATGATTCATGATTTGATTCATGATTTATGATTCATTTCATGATTCATGATTTATGATTCAATTCATAATTTAGTTCATAATTCATGATTCAATTCATGATTAATGATTTATGATTCAATTCATGATTCATGATTCATTTCACGATTTAATTCATGATTCATTTCATGATTTATGATTCATGATTGAATTCATGATTGAATTCATGATTCATGATTCAATTCATGATTCATGATTCATGATTCAATTTATGATTTATGATTCGATTCATGATTCATGATTCAATTCATGATTCATGATTCAATGCATGATTTATGATTCGATTCATGATTCATGATTCGATTCATGATTCAATTCATGAATCACGCTTCATTTCATGATTCATGATTCATGATTCAATTCATGATTCAGCTCATGATTCATGATTCAATTCATGATTCATGATTTATGATTCGATTCATGATTCATGATTCATGATTCATAATTCATGATTCAATTCCTGATTCATGATTCGATTCATGATTCATGATTCAATTCATGATTCGATTTATGATTCATGATTCGAATCATGATTCATGATTCAATTAATGATTCATGATTTAAATCATGATTCATGATTCAATTCATGATTCATGATTCATGATTCGATTTATGATTCATGATTCGAATCATGATTCATGATTCAATTAATGATTCATGATTTAAATCATGATTCATGATTCAATTAATGATTCATGATTCATGATTCATGATTCAATTCATGATTCATGATTCATGATTCATGATTCAATTCATGATTCGATTCATGATTCATGATTCGATTCATGATTCATGATTCAATTAATGATTCATGATTTAAATCATGATTCATAATTCAATTCATGATTCATGATTCATGATTCAATTCATGATTCAATTCATGATTCATGATTCATGATTCGATTCATGACTCATGATTCATGATTCATGATTCAATTCATGATTTAGTTCATGATTCATGATTCAATTCATGAATAATGATTCATGATTCGAATCATGATTCATGATTCAATTAATGATTCATGATTTAAATCATGATTCATGATTCAATTCATGATTCATGATTCATGATTCGATTTATGATTCATGATTCGAATCATGATTCATGATTCAATTAATGATTCATGATTTAAATCATGATTCATGATTCAATTAATGATTCATGATTCATGATTCATGATTCAATTCATGATTCGATTCATGATTCATGATTCGATTCATGATTCATGATTCAATTAATGATTCATGATTTAAATCATGATTCATAATTCAATTCATGATTCATGATTCATGATTCAATTCATGATTCAATTCATGATTCATGATTCATGATTCATGATTCAATTCATGATTCATGATTCAATTCATGATTTATGATTCAATTCATGATTCATAATTCAATTCATGATTCAATTCATAATTCGATTCATGATTCATGATTCCATTCATGATTCATGATTCATGATTCAATTCATGATTCATGATTCATGATTTGATTCATGACTCATGATTCATGATTCATGATTCAATTCATGATTTAGTTCATGATTCATGATTCAATTCATGAATAATGATTTATGATTCAATTCATGATTCATTAATCATTTCATGATTTAATTCATGATTTATTTCATAATTCATGATTCATGCTTCAATTCATGATTCATGATTCATGATTGGATTCATGATTCATGATACATGATATATGATTCAATTCATGATTCATGATTCGATTCATGATTCATGATTCGATTCATGATTCATGATTCAATTCATGATTCATTTAATGATTCACTTCATGATTCATGATTCATTTCATGATTCATGATTCATGATTCAAACTATGATTCAGTTCATGATTCATGATTCAATTCATGATGCATGATTCATGATTTGATTCATGATTCATGATTTGATTCATGATTTATGATTCATTTCATGATTCATGATTTATGATTCAATTCATAATTTAGTTCATAATTCATGATTCAATTCATGATTAATGATTTATGATTCAATTCATGATTCATGATTCATTTCACGATTTAATTCATGATTCATTTCATGATTTATGATTCATGATTGAATTCATGATTGAATTCATGATTCATGATTCAATTCATGATTCATGATTCATGATTCAATTTATGATTTATGATTCGATTCATGATTCATGATTCAATTCATGATTCATGATTCAATGCATGATTTATGATTCGATTCATGATTCATGATTCGATTCATGATTCAATTCATGAATCACGCTTCATTTCATGATTCATGATTCATGATTCAATTCATGATTCAGCTCATGATTCATGATTCAATTCATGATTCATGATTTATGATTCGATTCATGATTCATGATTCATGATTCATAATTCATGATTCAATTCCTGATTCATGATTCGATTCATGATTCATGATTCAATTCATGATTCGATTTATGATTCATGATTCGAATCATGATTCATGATTCAATTAATGATTCATGATTTAAATCATGATTCATGATTCAATTCATGATTCATGATTCATGATTCGATTTATGATTCATGATTCGAATCATGATTCATGATTCAATTAATGATTCATGATTTAAATCATGATTCATGATTCAATTAATGATTCATGATTCATGATTCATGATTCAATTCATGATTCATGATTCATGATTCATGATTCAATTCATGATTCGATTCATGATTCATGATTCGATTCATGATTCATGATTCAATTAATGATTCATGATTTAAATCATGATTCATAATTCAATTCATGATTCATGATTCATGATTCAATTCATGATTCAATTCATGATTCATGATTCATGATTCGATTCATGACTCATGATTCATGATTCATGATTCAATTCATGATTTAGTTCATGATTCATGATTCAATTCATGAATAATGATTCATGATTCGAATCATGATTCATGATTCAATTAATGATTCATGATTTAAATCATGATTCATGATTCAATTCATGATTCATGATTCATGATTCGATTTATGATTCATGATTCGAATCATGATTCATGATTCAATTAATGATTCATGATTTAAATCATGATTCATGATTCAATTAATGATTCATGATTCATGATTCATGATTCAATTCATGATTCGATTCATGATTCATGATTCGATTCATGATTCATGATTCAATTAATGATTCATGATTTAAATCATGATTCATAATTCAATTCATGATTCATGATTCATGATTCAATTCATGATTCAATTCATGATTCATGATTCATGATTCATGATTCAATTCATGATTCATGATTCAATTCATGATTTATGATTCAATTCATGATTCATAATTCAATTCATGATTCAATTCATAATTCGATTCATGATTCATGATTCCATTCATGATTCATGATTCATGATTCAATTCATGATTCATGATTCATGATTTGATTCATGACTCATGATTCATGATTCATGATTCAATTCATGATTTAGTTCATGATTCATGATTCAATTCATGAATAATGATTTATGATTCAATTCATGATTCATTAATCATTTCATGATTTAATTCATGATTTATTTCATAATTCATGATTCATGCTTCAATTCATGATTCATGATTCATGATTGGATTCATGATTCATGATACATGATATATGATTCAATTCATGATTCATGATTCGATTCATGATTCATGATTCGATTCATGATTCATGATTCAATTCATGATTCATTTAATGATTCACTTCATGATTCATGATTCATTTCATGATTCATGATTCATGATTCAAACTATGATTCAGTTCATGATTCATGATTCAATTCATGATGCATGATTCATGATTTGATTCATGATTCATGATTTGATTCATGATTTATGATTCATTTCATGATTCATGATTTATGATTCAATTCATAATTTAGTTCATAATTCATGATTCAATTCATGATTAATGATTTATGATTCAATTCATGATTCATGATTCATTTCACGATTTAATTCATGATTCATTTCATGATTTATGATTCATGATTCAATTCATGATTTATGATTCGATTCATGATTCATGATTCAATTCATGATTCATGATTCAATGCATGATTTATGATTCGATTCATGATTCATGATTCGATTCATGATTCAATTCATGAATCACGCTTCATTTCATGATTCATGATTCATGATTCAATTCATGATTCAGCTCATGATTCATGATTCAATTCATGATTCATGATTTATGATTCGATTCATGATTCATGATTCATGATTCATAATTCATGATTCAATTCCTGATTCATGATTCGATTCATGATTCATGATTCAATTCATGATTCGATTTATGATTCATGATTCGAATCATGATTCATGATTCAATTAATGATTCATGATTTAAATCATGATTCATGATTCAATTCATGATTCATGATTCATGATTCGATTTATGATTCATGATTCGAATCATGATTCATGATTCAATTAATGATTCATGATTTAAATCATGATTCATGATTCAATTAATGATTCATGATTCATGATTCATGATTCAATTCATGATTCATGATTCATGATTCATGATTCAATTCATGATTCGATTCATGATTCATGATTCGATTCATGATTCATGATTCAATTAATGATTCATGATTTAAATCATGATTCATAATTCAATTCATGATTCATGATTCATGATTCAATTCATGATTCAATTCATGATTCATGATTCATGATTCGATTCATGACTCATGATTCATGATTCATGATTCAATTCATGATTTAGTTCATGATTCATGATTCAATTCATGAATAATGATTTATGATTCAATTCATGATTCATTATTCATTTCATGATTTAATTCATGATTTATTTCATGATTCATGATTCATGATTCAATTCATGATTCAATTCATGATTCATGCTTCAATTCATGATTCATGATTCATGATTGGATTCATGATTCATGATTCAATTCATGATTCATTTAATGATTCAATTCATGATTCATGATTCATTTCATGATTCATGATTCAAACTATGATTCAGTTCATGATTCATGATTCGATTCATGATTCATGATTCATGATTCATGATTTAATTCCTGATTCATGATTCGATTCATGATTCATGATTCAATTCATGATGCATGATTCATGATTTGATTCATGATTTATGATTCATTTCATGATTCATGATTTATGATTCAATTCATGATTTAGTTCATAATTCATGATTCAATTCATGATTCGATTCATGATTCATGATTCGATTCATGATTCATGATTCAATTAATAATTCATGATTTAAATCATGATTCATAATTTAATTCATGATTCATGATTCAATTCATGATTCAATTCATGATTCATGATTCATGATTCATGATTCATTTCATGATTCATAATTCAATTCATGATTCAATTCATGATTCGATTCATGATTCATGATTCCATTCATGATTCATGATTCATGATTCAATTCATGATTCATGATTCATGATTCATGATTCGATTCATGACTCATGATTCATGATTCTTGATTCATGATTTGATTCATGATTCATGATTCGTTTTATGATTCATGATTCAATTCATGATTTAGTTCATGATTCATGATTCAATTCATGAATAATGTTTTATGATTCAATTCATGATTCATTATTCATTTCATGATTTAATTCATGATTTATTTCATGATTCATGATTCATGATTCAATTCATGATTCAATTCATGATTCATGATTCATGATTCAATTCATGATTTATGATTCGATTCATGATTCATGATTCAATTCATGATTCATGATTCAATGCATGATTCATGATTCGATTCATGATTCATGATTCGATTCATGATTCATGATTTATGATTCGATTTATGATTCAGTTCATGATTCATGATTCAATTCATGATTCATGATTTATGATTCGATTCATGATTCATGATTCATGATTCATAATTCATGATTCAATTCCTGATTCATGATTCGATTCATGATTCATGATTCAATTCATGATTCAATTCATGATTCATAATTCAATTCATGGTTCATGGTTTATGATTCGATTCATGATTCAATTCATGATTCATGATTCGATTAATGATTCATGATTCAATTCATGATTCGATTTATGATTCATGATTCGAAATCATGATTCATGATTCAATTAATGATTCATGATTTAAATCATGATTCATGATTCAATTCATGATTCATGATTCATGATTCGATTTATGATTCATGATTCGAATCATGATTCATGATTCAATTAATGATTCATGATTTAAATCATGATTCATGATTCAATTAATGATTCATGATTCATGATTCATGATTCAATTCATGATTCGATTCATGATTCATGATTCGATTCATGATTCATGATTCAATTAATGATTCATGATTTAAATCATGATTCATAATTCAATTCATGATTCATGATTCATGATTCAATTCATGATTCAATTCATGATTCATGATTCATGATTCAATTCATGATTCATGATTCAATTCATGATTTATGATTCAATTCATGATTCATAATTCAATTCATGATTCAATTCATAATTCGATTCATGATTCATGATTCTATTCATGATTCATGATTCATGATTCAATTCATGATTCATGATTCATGATTTGATTCATGACTCATGATTCATGATTCATGATTCAATTCATGATTTAGTTCATGATTCATGATTCAATTCATGAATAATGATTTATGATTCAATTCATGATTCATTATTCATTTCATGATTTAATTCATGATTTATTTCATAATTCATGATTCATGCTTCAATTCATGATTCATGATTCATGATTGGATTCATGATTCATGATACATGATATATGATTCAATTCATGATTCATGATTCGATTCATGATTCATGATTCAATTCATGATTCATTTAATGATTCACTTCATGATTCATGATTCATTTCATGATTCATGATTCATGATTCAAACTATGATTCAGTTCATGATTCATGATTCAATTCATGATGCATGATTCATGATTTGATTCATGATTCATGATTTGATTCATGATTTATGATTCATTTCATGATTCATGATTTATGATTCAATTCATAATTTAGTTCATAATTCATGATTCAATTCATGTTTAATGATTTATGATTCAATTCATGATTCATGATTCATTTCACGATTTAATTCATGATTCATTTCATGATTTATGATTCATGATTGAATTCATGATTGAATTCATGATTCATGATTCAATTCATGAATAATGATTTATGATTCAATTCATGATTCATTATTCATTTCATGATTTAATTCATGATTTATTTCATGATTCATGATTCAATTCATGATTCAATTCATGATTCATGCTTCAATTCATGATTCATGATTCATGATTGGATTCATGATTCATGATTCAATTCATGATTCATTTAATGATTCAATTCATGATTCATGATTCATTTCATGATTCATGATTCAAACTATGATTCAGTTCATGATTCATGATTCGATTCATGATTCATGATTCATGATTCATGATTTAATTCCTGATTCATGATTCGATTCATGATTCATGATTCAATTCATGATGCATGATTCATGATTTGATTCATGATTTATGATTCATTTCATGATTCATGATTTTTGATTCAATTCATGATTTAGTTCATAATTCATGATTCAATTCATGATTCGATTCATGATTCATGATTCGATTCATGATTCATGATTCAATTAATAATTCATGATTTAAATCATGATTCATAATTTAATTCATGATTCATGATTCAATTCATGATTCAATTCATGATTCATGATTCATGATTCATGATTCATTTCATGATTCATAATTCAATTCATGATTCAATTCATGATTCGATTCATGATTCATGATTCCATTCATGATTCATGATTCATGATTCAATTCATGATTCATGATTCATGATTCGATTCATGACTCATGATTCATGATTCTTGATTCATGATTTGATTCATGATTCATGATTCGTTTTATGATTCATGATTCAATTCATGATTTAGTTCATGATTCATGATTCAATTCATGAATAATGTTTTATGATTCAATTCATGATTCATTATTCATTTCATGATTTAATTCATGATTTATTTCATGATTCATGATTAATGATTCAATTCATGATTCAATTCATGATTCATGATTCATGATTCAATTCATGATTTATGATTCGATTCATGATTCATGATTCAATTCATGATTCATGATTCAATGCATGATTCATGATTCGATTCATGATTCATGATTCGATTCATGATTCATGATTTATGATTCGATTTATGATTCAGTTCATGATTCATGATTCAATTCATGATTCATGATTTATGATTCGATTCATGATTCATGATTCATGATTCATAATTAATGATTCAATTCCTGATTCATGATTCGATTCATGATTCATGATTCAATTCATGATTCAATTCATGATTCATAATTCAATTCATGGTTCATGGTTTATGATTCGATTCATGATTCAATTCATGATTCATGATTCGATTAATGATTCATGATTCAATTCATGATTCGATTTATGATTCATGATTCGAATCATGATTCATGATTCAATTAATGATTCATGATTTAAATCATGATTCATGATTCAATTCATGATTCATGATTCATGATTCGATTTATGATTCATGATTCGAATCATGATTCATGATTCAATTCATGATTCATGATTTAAATCATGATTCATGATTCATTAATGATTCATGATTCATGATTCATGATTCAATTCATGATTCGATTCATGATTCATGATTCGATTCATGATTCATGATTCAATTAATGATTCATGATTTAAATCATGATTCATAATTCAATTCATGATTCATGATTCATGATTCAATTCATGATTCAATTCATGATTCATGATTCATGATTCATGATTCAATTCATGATTCATGATTCAATTCATGATTTATGATTCAATTCATGATTCATAATTCAATTCATGATTCAATTCATAATTCGATTCATGATTCATGATTCTATTCATGATTCATGATTCATGATTCAATTCATGATTCATGATTCATGATTTGATTCATGACTCATGATTCATGATTCATGATTCAATTCATGATTTAGTTCATGAGTCATGATTCAATTCATGAATAATGATTTATGATTCAATTCATGATTCATTATTCATTTCATGATTTAATTCATGATTTATTTCATAATTCATGATTCATGCTTCAATTCATGATTCATGATTCATGATTGGATTCATGATTCATGATACATGATATATGATTCAATTCATGATTCATGATTCGATTCATGATTCATGATTCAATTCATGATTCATTTAATGATTCACTTCATGATTCATGATTCATTTCATGATTCATGATTCATGATTCAAACTATGATTCAGTTCATGATTCATGATTCAATTCATGATGCATGATTCATGATTTGATTCATGATTCATGATTTGATTCACGATTTAATTCATGATTCATTTCATGATTTATGATTCATGATTGAATTCATGATTGAATTCATGATTCATGATTCAATTCATGATTCATGATTCATGATTCAATCATGATTTATGATTCGATTCATGATTCATGATTCAATTCATGATTCATGATTCAATGCATGATTTATGATTCGATTCATGATTCATGATTCGATTCATGAATCAATTCATGAATCACGCTTCATTCATGATTCATGATTCATGATTCAATTCATGATTCAGCTCATGATTCATGATTCAATTCATGATTCATGATTTATGATTCGATTCATGATTCATGATTCATGATTCATAATTCATGATTCAATTCCTGATTCATGATTCGATTCATGATTCATGATTCAATTCATGATTCGATTTATGATTCATGATTCGAATCATGATTCATGATTCAATTAATGATTCATGATTTAAATCATGATTCATGATTCAATTCATGATTCATGATTCATGATTCAATTTATGATTCATGATTCGAATCATGATTCATGATTCAATTAATGATTCATGATTTAAATCATGATTCATGATTCAATTAATGATTCATGATTCATGATTCATGATTCAATTCATGATTCATGATTCATGATTCATGATTCAATTCATGATTCGATTCATGATTCATGATTCGATTCATGATTCATGATTCAATTAATGATTCATGATTTAAATCATGATTCATAATTTTCCAAATTCATGATTCATGATTCATGATTCAATTCATGATTCAATTCATGATTCATGATTCATGATTCGATTCATGACTCATGATTCATGATTCATGATTCAATTCATGATTTAGTTCATGATTCATGATTCAATTCATCAATAATGATTTATGATTCAATTCATGATTCATTATTCATTTCATGATTTAATTCATGATTTATTTCATGATTCATGATTCATGATTCAATTCATGATTCAAATCATGATTCATGCTTCAATTCATGATTCATGATTCATGATTGGATTCATGATTCATGATTCAATTCATGATTCATGCTTCAATTCATGATTCATGATTCATGATTGGATTCATGATTCATGATTCAATTCATGATTCATTTAATGATTCAATTCATGATTCATGATTCATTTCATGATTCATGATTCAAACTATGATTCAGTTCATGATTCATGATTCAATTCATGATTCATGATTCGATTCAT
Source organism: Mixophyes fleayi (assembly GCF_038048845.1). NCBI lineage: Eukaryota > Metazoa > Chordata > Amphibia > Anura > Limnodynastidae > Mixophyes > Mixophyes fleayi. The sequence goes on along the minus strand of NW_027446331.1, from coordinate 111,518 downwards.
GATTCATGATTCATGATTCATGATTCATGATTTAATTCCTGATTCATGATTCGATTCATGATTCATGATTCAATTCATGATGCATGATTCATGATTTGATTCATGATTTATGATTCATTTCATGATTCATGATTTATGATTCAATTCATGATTTAGTTCATAATTCATGATTCAATTCATGATTCGATTCATGATTCATAATTCGATTCATGATTCATGATTCAATTAATAATTCATGATTTAAATCATGATTCATAATTTAATTCATGATTCATGATTCAATTCATGATTCAATTCATGATTCATGATTCATGATTCATGATTCATTTCATGATTCATAATTCAATTCATGATTCAATTCATGATTCGATTCATGATTCATGATTCCATTCATGATTCATGATTCATGATTCAATTCATGATTCATGATTCATGATTCGATTCATGACTCATGATTCATGATTCTTGATTCATGATTTGATTCATGATTCATGATTCGTTTTATGATTCATGATTTAATTCATGATTTAGTTCATGATTCATGATTCAATTCATGAATAATGTTTTATGATTCAATTCATGATTCATTATTCATTTCATGATTTAATTGATGATTTATTTCATGATTCATGATTCATGATTCAATTCAAAATGATTCAATTCATGATTCATGCTTCAATTCATGATTCATGATTGGATTCATGATTCATGATTCAATTCATGATTCATGATTCATGATTCATGATTCAATTTATGATTCAGTTCATGATTCATGATTCAATTCATGATTCATGATTTATGATTCAAATTAAGATTCATGATTCATGATTCATGATTCAATTAATGATTCATAATTCATTTCATGATTCAATTCATGATTCATTTCATGATTTAATTCATGATTCATTTCATGATTCACGATTCATGATTCAATTCATGATTCAAATTATGATTCATGATTCAATTCATGATTCATATTTCGATTCATGATTCATGATTCGATTCATGATTCATGATTCAATTCATGATTCATTTCATGCATCATCAATTCATGATTCATGATTCAATTTATGATTCATGATTCGATTCATGATTCATATTTTGATTCATGATTTATGATTCGAATCATGATTCAATTCATGATTCATGATTCATTTCATGATTCATGATTCATGATTAGATTCATAATTCATGATTCATGATTCAATTCATGATTCATGATTCGATTCATGATTCATGATTCGATTCATGATTCATGATTCATTTCATGATTTATGATTCATGATTCAATTCATGATTCAATTCATGATTCATGATTCGATTCATGATTCGATTCATGATTCATGATTCGATTCATGATTCATGATTCATTTCATGATTCATTATTCAATTCATGATTCGATTCATTATTCATGATTCGATTCATGATTCATGATTCCATTCATGATTCATGATTCCATTCATAATTCATGATTCATGATTCAATTCATGATTCATGATTCATGATTCGATTCATAAATTATGATTCAATTCATGATTCAATTCATGATTCATGATTCGTTTCATGATTCATGATTCAATTGATAATTCATGATTCATGATTCATGATTCAATTCATGATTCATGATTCATGATTCAATTCATGATTCATGATTCATGATTCAATTCATGATTCATGATTCATGATTTAAATTCATGATTCATGAATCTTGATTCATCATTTAGTTCACGATTCATGATTCAATTCATGATTCAATACATGATTCATGATTCAATTCATGATTCACGATTCATGATTCAATTCATGATTCAATTCATAATTCATGATTCAATTCATGATTCATGATTTGATTCATGATTTAATTCATGATTCATGATTCATGATTCAATTCATGATTTATGATTCAATTCATGATTCATGATTCATGATTCAATTCATGATTCATGATTCAATTCATGATTCATGATTCAATTCATGATTCAATTCATGATTTATTTCATGATTCATGATTCAATTCATGATTCATGATTCAATTCATGATTCATGATTCAATTCATGATTCATGATTCAATTCATGATTCATGATTCGATTCATGATATATGATTCCATTCATGATTCATGATTCAATTCATGATTCATGATTCATTTCATGATTCATTATTCAATTCATGATTCAATTCATGATTCATGATTCGATTCATGATTCATGATTCGATTCATGATTCATGATTCGATTCATGATTCATGATTCAATTCATGATTCATGATTCATGATTCGATTCATGATTCATGATTCGATTCATAAATCATGATTCAATTCATGATTCAATTTATGATTCATGATTCGTTTCATGATTCATGATACTTGATTCATGATTTAGTTCATGATTCATGATTCAATTCATGATTAATGATTTATGATTCATTTCATGATTCATGATTCATTTCATGATTTAATGCATGATTCATTTCATGATTTACAATTCATGATTCAATTCATGATTAAATTCATAATTCATGATTCAATTCATGATTTAGTTCATGATTCATGATTCAATTCATGATTAATGATTTATGATTCAATTCATGATTCATGATTCATTTCATGATTTAATACATGATTCATTTCATGATTCACGATTCAATTCATGATTCATGATTCATAATTTGATTCATGATTCATGATTCATAATTCATGATTCAATTCATGATTCGTGATTCGATTGATGATTCGTTTCATGATTCATGATTCAATTCATGATTCATTTCATGCATCATCAAGTCATGATTCATGATTCAATTCATGATTCATGATTCGATTCATGATTTATGATTCAATTCATGATTCAATTCATGATTCATGATTCATTTCATGATTCATGATTCATGATTCAAATTATGATTCAGTTCATGATTCATGATTCAATTCATGATTCATGATTCATGATTCGATTCATGATATATGATTCCATTCATGATTCATGATTCAATTCATGATTCATGATTCATTTCATGATTCATTATTCAATTCATGCTTCAATTCATGATTCATGATTCGATTCATGATTCATGATTCAATTCATGATTCATGATTCATGATTCATAATTCATGATTCAATTCCTGATTCATGATTCGATTCATGATTCATGATTCAATTCATGATTCATGATTCATGATTCGATTCATGATTCATGATTCGATTCATAAATCATGATTCAATTCATGATTCAATTATGATTCATGATTCATGATTCATAATTCATGATTCAATTCCTGATTCATGATTCGATTCATGATTCATGATTCAATTCATGATTCATGATTCATGGTTCGATTCATGATTCATGATTCGATTCATAAATCATGATTCAATTCATGATTCAATTTATGATTCATGATTCGTTTCATGATTCATGATTCAATTCATAATTCATGACTCATGATTCATGATTCAATTCATGATTAATGATTCATGATTCAATTCATGATTCATGATTTGATTCATCATTCATGATTCTTGATTCATGATTTAGTTCATGATTCATGATTCAATTCATGATTAATGATTTATGATTCAATTCATGATTCATTTCATGATTTAATGCATGATTCACTTCATGATTCACAATTCATGATTCAATTCATGATTCAATTCATAATTTATGATTCAATTCATGATTTAGTTCATGATTCATGATTCAATTCATGATTAATGATTTATGATTCAATTCATGATTCATGATTCATTTCATGATTTAATGCATGATTCATTTCATGATTCACAATTCATGATTCAATTCATGATTCAATTCATAATTCATGATTCAATGCATGATTCATGATTCATAATTTGATTCATTATTCATGATTCATATTTCATGATTCAATTCATGATTCATGATTCGATTCATGATTCGTTTCATGATTCATGATTCAATTCATGATTCATTTCATGCATCATGATTCATGATTCAAGATTCAATTCATGATTCATGATTCGATTCATGATTTATGATTCAATTCATGATTCCATTCATGATTCATGATTCATTTCATGATTCATGATTCATGATTCAAATTATGATTCAGTTCATGATTCATGATTCAATTCATGATTCATGATTCATGATTCGATTCATGATTCATGATTCGTGATTCATGATTCATGATTCGATTCATGATTCATGATTTATGATTCATGATTCATGATTCATGATTCAATTCATGATTCATGATTCATTATTAGAATCAAAATTCATGATTTATGATTCAATTCATGATTCATGATTCAATTCATGATTCATGATTCGATTCATGATTCATGATTTATGATTCAAATCATGATTCAATTAATGATGCATGATTCGATTCATGATTCGATTCATGATTCATGATTCAATTCATGATTCATGATTCAATTCATGATTCATGATTCGATTCATGATTCATGATTCAATTCATGATTCATGATTCATTTCATGATTCATTATTCAATTCATGATTCAATTCATGATTCATTATTCGATTCTTGATTCATGATTCCATTCATGATTCATGATTCCATTCATGATTCATGATTCATGATTCAATTCATGATTCATGATTCTTGATTCAATTCATGATTCATGATTCATGATTTGATTCATGATTCATGATTCGATTCATAAATCATGATTCAATTCATGATTCAATTCATGATTCATGATTCGTTTCATGATTCATGATTCAATTCATAATTCATGATTCATGATTCAATTAATGATTCATGATTCATGATTCAATTCATGATTCATGATTTGATTCATGATTCATGATTCTTGATTCATGATTCATTTCATGAATTAATTAATGATTTATTTCATGATTCACGATTCATGATTCAATTCATGATTCAATTCATGATTCATGATTCAATTCATGATTCACGATTCATGATTCAATTCATGATTCAATTCATGATTCAATTCATGATTCATGATTCAATTCATGATACACGATTCAAGATTTGATTCATGATTCAATTCATGATTCATGATTCATGATTCAATTCATGATTCATGATTCGATTCATGATTCATAATTCAATTCATGATTCATGATTCGATTCATGATTCATGATTCGATTCATGATTCATTTCATGATTCATTATTCAATTCATGATTCAATTCATGATTCATGATTTGATTCATGGTTCATGATTCGATTCATGATTCATGATTCGATTCATGATTCATGATTCCATTCATGATTCATGATTCCATTCATAATTCATGATTCATGATTCAATTTATGATTCATGATTCATGATTCGATTCATAAATTATGATTCAATTCATGATTCAATTCATGATTCATGATTCGTTTCATGATTCATGATTCAATTCATAATTCATGATTCATGATTCATGATTCAATTCATGATTCAATATTTCATGATTCAATTCATGATTCATGATTCATGATTCAATTCATGATTCATGATTCATGATTTAAATTCATGATTCATGAATCTTAATTCATGATTTAGTTCATGATTCATGATTCAATTCATGATTCATGATTCAATTCATGATTCACGATTCATGATTCAATTCATGATTCAATTCATGATTCATGATTCAATTCATGATTCATGATTCAAGATTTGATTCATGATTTAATTCATGATTCATGATTCATGATTCAATGCATGATTCATGATTCAATTCATGATTCATGATTCAATTCATGATTCATGATTCAATTCATGATTCATGATTCAATTCTTGATTCATGATTCAATTCATGATTCATGATTCAATTCATGATTCAATTCATGATTTAATTCATGATTCATGATTCAATTCATGATTCAATTCATGATTTATTTCATGATTCATGATTCAATTCATGATTCATGATTCATGATTCAATTCATGATTCATGATTCAATTCATGATTCATGATTCGATTCATGATTCATGATTCCATTCATGATTCATTATTCAATTCATGATTCAATTTATGATTCATGATTTGATTCATGATTCATGATTCAATTCATGATTCATGATTCCATTCATGATTCATGATTCAATTCATGATTCATGATTCGATTCATGATTCATGATTCGATTTATAAATCATGATTCAATTCATGATTCAATTCATGATTCGTTTCATGATTCATGATTCAATTCATAATTCATGATTTGATTCATGATTCATGATTCTTGATTCATGATTTAGTTTATGATTCATGATTCAATTCATGATTAATGATTTATGATTCAATTCATGATTCATGATTCATTTCATGATTTAATGCATGATTCATTTCATGATTCACAATTCATGATTCAATTCATGATTCAATTCATGATTCATGATTCAATTCATGATTCATGATTCATAATTTGATTCATGATTCATGATTCATAATTCATGATTCAATTCATGATTCATGATTCGATTCATGATTCGTTTCATGATTCATGATTCAATTCATGATTCATTTCATGCATCATCAAGTCATGATTCATGATTCAATTCATGATTCATGATTCGATTCATGATTTATGATTCAATTCATGATTCAATTCATGATTCATGATTCATTTCATGATTCATGATTCATGATTCAATTCATGATTAATGATTCATGATTCAATTCATGATTCATGATTTGATTCATGATTCATGATTCTTGATTCATGATTTAGTTCATGATTCATGATTTAATTCATGATTAATGATTTATGATTCATTTCATGATTCATGATTCATTTCATGATTTAATGCATGATTCATTTCATGATTTACAATTCATGATTCAATTCATGATTAAATTCATAATTCATGATTCAATTCATGATTTAGGTTCATGATTCATGATTCAATTCATGATTAATGATTTATGATTCAATTCATGAATCATGATTCATTTCATGATTTAATGCATGATTTATTTCATGATTCACAATTCATGATTCAATTCATGATTCAATTCATGATTCATGATTCAATTCATGATTCATGATCCCTAATTTGATTCATGATTCATGATTCATAATTCATGATTCAATTCATGATTCGATTCATGATTCGTTTCATGATTCATGATTATATTCATGATTCATTTCATGCATCATCAAGTCATGATTCATGATTCAATTCATGATTCATTATTCATGATTCAATTCATGATTCATTATTCATGATTCAATTCATGATTTATGATTCAATTCATGATTCAATTCATGATTCATGATTCATTTCATGATTCATGATTCATGATTCAAATTATGATTCAGTTCATGATTCATGATTCAATTCATGATTCATGATTCATTTCATGATTCATTATTCAATTCATGATTCAATTCATGATTCATGATTCGATTCATGATTCATGATTCATTATTCAATTCATGATTCAATTCATGATTCATGATTCGATTCATGATTCATGATTCGATTCATCATTCATGATTCGATTCATGATTCATGATTCAAATCTTGATTCATGATTTATGATTCGATTCATGATTCATGATTCGATTCATAAATCATGATTCAATTCATGATTCAATTTATGATTCATGATTCGTTTCATGATTCATGATTCAATTCATAATTCATGACTCATGATTCATGATTCAATTCATGATTAATGATTCATGATTCAATTCATGATTAATGATTTGATTCATGATTCATTTCATGATTTTATGCATGATTCATTTCATGATTCACAATTCATGATTCAATTCATGATTCAATTCATAATTCATGATTCAATTCATGATTTAGTTCATGATTCATGATTCAATTCATGATTAATGATTTATGATTCAATTCATGATTCATTTCATGATTTAATGAATGATTTATTTCATGATTCACAATTCATGATTCAATTCATGATTCAATTCATGATTCATGATTCAATTCATGATTCATGATTCATAATTTGATTCATGATTCATGATTCATAATTCATGATTCATGATTCAATTCATGATTCATGATTCATAATTTGATTCATGATTCATGATTCATAATTCATGATTTAATTCATGATTCATGATTCAATTCATGATTCGTTTCATGATTCATGATTCAATTCATGATTCATTTCATGCATCATCAAGTCATGATTCATGATTCAATTCATGATTCATGATTTGATTCATGATTCATGATTCAATTCATGATTCATGATTCCATTCATGATTCATGATTCAATTCATGATTCATGATTCGATTCATGATTCATGATTCGATTTATAAATCATGATTCAATTCATGATTCAATTCATGATTCGTTTCATGATTCATGATTCAATTCATAATTCATGATTTGATTCATGATTCATGATTCTTGATTCATGATTTAGTTTATGATTCATGATTCAATTCATGATTAATGATTTATGATTCAATTCATGATTCATGATTCATTTCATGATTTAATGCATGATTCATTTCATGATTCACAATTCATGATTCAATTCATGATTCAATTCATGATTCATGATTCAATTCATGATTCATGATTCATAATTTGATTCATGATTCATGATTCATAATTCATGATTCAATTCATGATTCATGATTCGATTCATGATTCGTTTCATGATTCATGATTCAATTCATGATTCATTTCATGCATCATCAAGTCATGATTCATGATTCAATTCATGATTCATGATTCGATTCATGATTTATGATTCAATTCATGATTCAATTCATGATTCATGATTCATTTCATGATTCATGATTCATGATTCAATTCATGATTAATGATTCATGATTCAATTCATGATTCATGATTTGATTCATGATTCATGATTCTTGATTCATGATTTAGTTCATGATTCATGATTTAATTCATGATTAATGATTTATGATTCATTTCATGATTCATGATTCATTTCATGATTTAATGCATGATTCATTTCATGATTTACAATTCATGATTCAATTCATGATTAATGATTTATGATTCAATTCATGAATCATGATTCATTTCATGATTTAATGCATGATTTATTTCATGATTCACAATTCATGATTCAATTCATGATTCAATTCATGATTCATGATTCAATTCATGATTCATGATTCCTAATTTGATTCATGATTCATGATTCATAATTCATGATTCAATTCATGATTCATGATTCGATTCATGATTCGTTTCATGATTCATGATTATATTCATGATTCATTTCATGCATCATCAAGTCATGATTCATGATTCAATTCATGATTCATTATTCATGATTCAATTCATGATTCATTATTCATGATTCAATTCATGATTTATGATTCAATTCATGATTCAATTCATGATTCATGATTCATTTCATGATTCATGATTCATGATTCAAATTATGATTCAGTTCATGATTCATGATTCAATTCATGATTCATGATTCATTTCATGATTCATTATTCAATTCATGATTCAATTCATGATTCATGATTCGATTCATGATTCATGATTCATTTCATGATTCATTATTCAATTCATGATTCAATTCATGATTCATGATTCGATTCATGATTCATGATTCGATTCATCATTCATGATTCGATTCATGATTCATGATTCAAATCTTGATTCATGATTTATGATTCGATTCATGATTCATGATTCGATTCATAAATCATGATTCAATTCATGATTCAATTTATGATTCATGATTCGTTTCATGATTCATGATTCAATTCATAATTCATGACTCATGATTCATGATTCAATTCATGATTAATGATTCATGATTCAATTCATGATTAATGATTTGATTCATGATTCATTTCATGATTTTATGCATGATTCATTTCATGATTCACAATTCATGATTCAATTCATGATTCAATTCATAATTCATGATTCAATTCATGATTTAGTTCATGATTCATGATTCAATTCATGATTAATGATTTATGATTCAATTCATGATTCATTTCATGATTTAATGAATGATTTATTTCATGATTCACAATTCATGATTCAATTCATGATTCAATTCATGATTCATGATTCAATTCATGATTCATGATTCATAATTTGATTCATGATTCATGATTCATAATTCATGATTCATGATTCAATTCATGATTCATGATTCATAATTTGATTCATGATTCATGATTCATAATTCATGATTTAATTCATGATTCATGATTCAATTCATGATTCGTTTCATGATTCATGATTCAATTCATGATTCATTTCATGCATCATCAAGTCATGATTCATGATTCAATTCATGATTCATGATTCGATTCATGATTTATGATTCAATTCATGATTCAATTCATGATTCATGATTCATTTCATGATTCATGATTCATGATTCAAATTATGATTCAGTTCATGATTCATGATTCAATTCATGATTCATGATTCATGATTCGATTCATGATTCATGATTCATGATTCGATTCATGATTCATGATTTATGATTCATGATTCATGATTCATGATTCAAGATTCATGATTAGATTCAAAATTCATGATTTATGATTCAATTCATGATTCATGATTCAATTCATGATTCATGATTTGATTCATGATTCATGATTCATGATTCAAATCATGATTCAATTCATGATGCATGATTCGATTCATGATTCGATTCATGATTCATGATTCAATTCATGATTCATGATTCATTTCATGATTCTTTATTCAATTTATGATTCAATTCATGATTCATTATTCGATTCTTGATTCATGATTCCATTCATGATTCATGATTCCATTCATGATTCATGATTCATGATTCAATTCATGATTCATGATTCATGATTCAATGCATGATTCATGTTTCGATTCATGATTCATGATTCGATTCATGATTCAAATCATGATTCATGATTCATTTCATGATTCATGATTCAATTCATGATTCAGTTCATGATTCATGATTCAATTCATGATTCATGATTTATTATTCGATTTATGATTCATGATTCATGATTCATAATTCATGATTCAATTCCTGATTCATGATTCGATTCATGATTCATGATTCAATTCATGATTCAATTCATGATTCATAATTCAATTCATGATTCATGGTTCATGATTCGATTCATGATTCAATTCATGATTCGATTCATGATTCATGATTCGATTAATGATTCATGATTCATTTCATGATTCATAATTCATGATTCAATTCATGATTCGATTCATGATTCATGATTCGATTCATGATTCATGATTCAATTAATGATTCATGATTTAAATCATGATTCATAATTCAATTCATGATTCATGATTCATGATTCAATTCATGATTCAATTCATGATTCATGATTCATGATTCAATTCATGATTCATAATTCAATACATGATTCATGATTTATTTCATGATTCATAATTCAATTCATGATTCAATTCATGATTCGATTCATGATTCATGATTCCATTCATGATTCATGATTCATGATTTAATTCATGATTCATGATTCGATTCATGACTCATGATTCATGATTCTTGATTCATGATTCCATTCATGATTCATGATTCATGATTTAATTCATGATTCATGATTCGATTCATGACTCATGATTCATGATTCTTGATTCATGATTTGATTCATGATTCATGATTTGATTCATGATTCATGATTCGTTTCATGATTCATGATTCATGATTCAATTAATGATTTAGTTCATGATTCATGATTCAATTCATGATTAATGATTTATGATTCAATTCATGATTCATTATTCATTTCATGATTTAATTCATGATTCATTTCATGATTCATGATTCATGATTCAATTCATGATTCAATTCATGATTCATGATTCAATTCATGATTCATGAATTATGATTGGAATTATGATTCATGATTCGATTCATGATTCATGATTCAATTCATGATTCATTTAATGATTCAATTCATGATTCATGATTCATGATTCAATTCATGATTCATGATTCATTTCATGATTCATGATTCAATTCATGATTCAGTTCATGATTCATGATTCAATTCATGATTCATAATTTATGATTCGATTCATGATTCATGATTCATAATTCATGATTCAGTTCCTGATTCATGATTCGATTCATGATTCATGAATTAATTCATGATTCAATTCATGATTGATAATTCAATTCATGATTCATGGTTCATGATTCGATTCATGATTCAATTCATGATTCAATTCATGATTCAATTCATGATTCATGATTCGATTAATGATTCATGATTCATTTCATGATTCATAATTCATGATTCAATTCATGATTTGATTCATGATTCATGATTCGATTCATAATTCATGATTCAATTAATGATTCATGATTCATGATTCATGATTCAATTCATGATTCGATTCATGATTCATGATTCGATTCATGATTCATGATTCAATTAATGATTCATGATTTAAATCATGATTCATAATTCAATTCATGATTCATGATTCATGATTCAATTCATGATTCAATTCATGATTCATGATTTATGATTCAATTCATGATTCATGATTCGATTCATGATTCATGATTCCATTCATGATTCATGATTCAATTCATGATTCATGATTCATGATTCATGATTCGATTCATGACTCATGATTCATGATTCTTGATTCATGATTTGATTCATGATTCATGATTCGTTTCATGATTCATGATTCATAATTCAATTCATGATTTAGTTCATGATTCATGATTCAATTCATGATTAATGATTAATGATTCAATTCATGATTCATTATTCATTTCATGATTTAATTCATGATTCATTTTATGATTCATGATTCAATTCATGATTCAATTCATGATTCATGATTCAATTCATGATTCATAATTCAATTCATGATTCATGATTCATGATTCAATTCATGATTCAATTCATGAATCATGATTCATGATTCAATTCATGATTCATAATTCAATTTATGATTCATGATTTAATTCATGATTCATAATTCAATTCATGATTCAATTCATGATTCGATTCATGATTCCATTCATGATTCATGATTCATGATTTAATTCATGATTCATGATTCGATTCATGACTCATGATTCATGATTCTTGATTCATGACTCATGATTCATGATTCTTGATTCATGATTTGATTCATGATTCATGATTCGTTTCATGATTCATGATTCAATTCATAATTCATGATTCATGATTCATGATTCAATTCATGATTCAATATTTCATGATTCAATTCATGATTCATGATTCATGATTCAATTCATGATTCATGATTCAATTCATGATTCATGATTCATGATTTAAATTCATGATTCATAAATCTTGATTCATGATTCAATTCATGATTAATGATTCATGATTCAATTCATGATTCATGATTTGATTCATGATTCATGATTCTTGATTCATGATTTAGTTCATGATTCATGATTCAATTCATGATTAATGATTTATGATTCAATTCATGATTCATGATTCATTTCATGATTTAATGCATGATTCATTTCATGATTCACAATTCATGATTCAATTCATGATTCAATTCATGATTCATGATTCAATTCATGATTCATGATTCATAATTTGATTCATGATTCATGATTCATAATTCATGATTTAATTCATTATTCATGATTCGATTCATGATTCGTTTAATGATTCATGATTCAATTCATGATTCATTTCATGCATCATCAAGTCATGATTCATGATTCAATTCATGATTCATGATTCGATTCATGATTTATGATTCAATTCATGATTCAATTCATGATTCATGATTCATGATTCATGATTCAATTCATGATTAATGATTCATGATTCAATTCATGATTCATGATTTGATTCATGATTCATGATTCTTGATTCATGATTTAGTTCATGATTCATGATTCAATTCATGATTAATGATTTATGATTCAATTCATGATTCATGATTCAATTCATGATTTAATGCATGATTCATTTCATGATTCACAATTCATGATTCAATTCATGATTCAATTCATAATTCATGATTCAATTCATGATTTAGTTCATGATTCATGATTCAATTCATGATTAATGATTTATGATTCAATTCATGAATCATGATTCATTTCATGATTTAATGCATGATTCATTTCATGATTCACAATTCATGATTCAATTCATGATTCAATTCATGATTCATGATTCAATTCATGATTCATGATTCATAATTTGATTCATGATTCATGATTTAAATTCACGATTCATGAATCTTGATTCATGATTTAGTTCATGATTCATGATTCAATTCATGATTCAATTCATGATTCATGATTCAATTCATGATTCACAATTCAATTCATGACTCACGATTCATGATTCAATTCATGATTCAATTCATGATTCATGATTCAATTCATGATTCATGATTCATGATTTGATTCATGATTTAATTCATGATTCAATTCATGATTCATGATTCATGATTTGATTCATAATTTGATTCATGATTCATGATTCATAATTCATGATTCAATTCATGATTCGTGATTCGATTGATGATTCGTTTCATGATTCATGATTCAATTCATGATTCATTTCATGCATCATCAAGTTATGATTCATGATTCAATTCATGATTCATGATTCGATTCATGATTTATAATTAAATTCATGATTCAATTCATGATTCATGATTCATTTCATGATTCATGATTCAAATTATGATTCAGTTCATGATTCATGATTCAATTCATGATTCATGATTCATGATTCGATTCATGATATATGATTCCATTCATGATTCATGATTCAATTCATGATTCATGATTCATTTCATGATTCATTATTCAATTCATGCTTCAATTCATGATTCATGATTCGATTCATGATTCATGATTCAATTCATGATTCATGATTCATGATTCATAATTCATGATTCAATTCCTGATTCATGATTCGATTCATGATTCATGATTCAATTCATGATTCATGATTCGATTCATAAATCATGATTCAATTCATGATTCAATTTATGATTCATGATTCGTTTCATGATTCATGATTCAATTCATAATTCATGACTCATGATTCATGATTCAATTCATGATTAATGATTCATGATTCAATTCATGATTCATGATTTGATTCATCATTCATGATTCTTGATTCATGATTTAGTTCATGATTCATGGTTCAATTCATGATTAATGATTTATGATTCAATTCATGATTCATGATTCATTTCATGATTTAATGCATGATTCATTTCATGATTCACAATTCATGATTCAATTCATGATTCAATTCAAAATTCATGGTTCAATTCATGATTTAGTTCATGATTCATGATTCAATTCATGATTAATGATTTATGATTCAATTCATGATTCATGATTCATTTCATGATTTAATGCATGATTCATTTCATGATTCACAATTCATGATTCAATTCATGATTCAAATCATGATTCATGATTAAATTCATGATTCATGATTCATAATTTGATTCATTATTCATGATTCATATTTCATGATTCAATTCATGATTCATGATTCGATTCATGATTCGTTTCATGATTCATGATTCAATTCATGATTCATTTCATGCATCATCAAGTCATGATTCATGATTCAATTCATGATTCATTTCATGATTCATGATTTATGATTCAATTCATGATTCCATTCATGATTCATGATTCATTTCATGATTCATGATTCATGATTCAAATTATGATTCAGTTCATGATTCATGATTCATGATTCGATTCATGATTCATGATTCATGTTTCATGATTCATGATTCGATTCATGATTCATGATTTATGATTCATGATTCATGATTCAGGATTCAATTCATGATTCATGATTTATGATTCATGATTCATGATTCATGATTCAAGATTCATGATTAGATTCAAAATTCATGATTTATGATTCAATTCATGATTCATGATTCAATTCATGATTCATGATTCGATTCATGATTCATGATTCATGATTCAAATCATGATTCAATTAATGATGCATGATTCGATTCATGATTCGATTCCTCATTCATGATTCAAATCATGATTCATGATTCAATTCATGATTCATGATTCGATTCATGATTCATGATTCAATTCATGATTCATGATTCGATTCATGATTCATGATTCCATTCATGATTCATGATTCCATTCATGATTCATGATTCATGATTCAATTCATGATTCATGATTCATGATTCAATTCATGATTCATGATTCATGATTCATGATTTGATTCATGATTCATGATTCGATTCATAAATCATGATTTAATTCATGATTCAATTCATGATTCATGATTCGTTTCATGATTCATGATTCAATTCATAATTCATGATTCATGATTCAAATAATGATTCATGATTCATGATTCAATTCATGATTCATGATTCATGATTTGATTCATGATTCATGATTCTTGATTCATGATTTAGTTCATGATTCATGATTCATTTCATGAATTAATTAATGATTTATTTCATGATACACGATTCATTATTCAATTCATGATTTAATTCATGATTCATGATTCAATTCATGATTCACGATTCATGATTCAATTCATGATTCAATTCATGATTCAATTCATGATTCATGATTCAATTCATGATTCATGATTCATGATTCACTTCATGATTCATGATTCGATTCATGATTCATAATTCAATTCATGATTCATGATTCGATTCATGATTCATGATTCGATTCATGATTCATTTCATGATTCATTATTCAATTCATGATTCAATTCATGATTCATGATTCGATTCATGATTCATGATTCGATTCATGATTCATGATTCGATTCATGATTCATGATTCCATTCATAATTCATGATTCATGATTCAATTTATGATTCATGATTCATGATTGGATTCATAAATTATGATTCAATTCATGATTCAATTCATGATTCATGATTCGTTTCATGATTCATGATTCAATTCATGATTCAATATTTCATGATTCAATTCATGATTCATGATTCATGATTCAATTCATGATTCATGATTCATGATTTAAATTCATGATTCATAAATCTTGATTCATGATTTAGTTCATGATTCATGATTCAATTCATGATTCAATTCATGATTCATGATTCAATTCATGATTCACGATTCATGATTCAATTCATGATTCATGATTCAATTCATGATTCATGATTCAAGATTTGATTCATGATTTAATTCATGATTCATGATTCATGATTCAATGCATGATTCATGATTCGATTCATGATTCATGATTCAATTCATGATTCATGATTCAATTCATGATTCATCATTCAATTCATGATTCATGATTCAATTCATGATTCAATTCATGATTTAATTCATGATTCATGATTCAATTCATGATTCAATTCATGATTTATTTCATGATTCATGATTCAATTAATGATTCATGATTCATGATTCAATTCATGATTCATGATTCAATTCATGATTCATGATTCGATTCATGATTCATGATTCCATTCATGATTCATTATTCAATTCATGATTCAATTTATGATTCATGATTTGATTCATGATTCATGATTCAATTCATGATTCATGATTCAATTCATGATTCATGATTCAATTCATAATTCATGACTCATGATTCATGATTCAATTCATGATTAATGATTCATGATTCAATTCATGATTCATGATTTGATTCATCATTCATGATTCTTGATTCATGATTTAGTTCATGATTCATGGTTCAATTCATGATTAATGATTTATGATTCAATTCATGATTCATGATTCATTTCATGATTTAATGCATGATTCATTTCATGATTCACAATTCATGATTCAATTCATGATTCAATTCAAAATTCATGGTTCAATTCATGATTTAGTTCATGATTCATGATTCAATTCATGATTAATGATTTATGATTCAATTCATGATTCATGATTCATTTCATGATTTAATGCATGATTCATTTCATGATTCACAATTCATGATTCAATTCATGATTCAAATCATGATTCATGATTAAATTCATGATTCATGATTCATAATTTGATTCATTATTCATGATTCATATTTCATGATTCAATTCATGATTCATGATTCGATTCATGATTCGTTTCATGATTCATGATTCAATTCATGATTCATTTCATGCATCATCAAGTCATGATTCATGATTCAATTCATGATTCATTTCATGATTCATGATTTATGATTCAATTCATGATTCCATTCATGATTCATGATTCATTTCATGATTCATGATTCATGATTCAAATTATGATTCAGTTCATGATTCATGATTCATGATTCGATTCATGATTCATGATTCATGTTTCATGATTCATGATTCGATTCATGATTCATGATTTATGATTCATGATTCATGATTCAGGATTCAATTCATGATTCATGATTTATGATTCATGATTCATGATTCATGATTCAAGATTCATGATTAGATTCAAAATTCATGATTTATGATTCAATTCATGATTCATGATTCAATTCATGATTCATGATTCGATTCATGATTCATGATTCATGATTCAAATCATGATTCAATTAATGATGCATGATTCGATTCATGATTCGATTCCTCATTCATGATTCAAATCATGATTCATGATTCAATTCATGATTCATGATTCGATTCATGATTCATGATTCAATTCATGATTCATGATTCATTTCATTATTCATTATTCAATTCATGATTCAATTCATGATTCATTATTCGATTCTTGATTCATGATTCCATTCATGATTCATGATTCCATTCATGATTCATGATTCATGATTCAATTCATGATTCATGATTCATGATTCAATTCATGATTCATGATTCATGATTCATGATTTGATTCATGATTCATGATTCGATTCATAAATCATGATTTAATTCATGATTCAATTCATGATTCATGATTCGTTTCATGATTCATGATTCAATTCATAATTCATGATTCATGATTCAAATAATGATTCATGATTCATGATTCAATTCATGATTCATGATTCATGATTTGATTCATGATTCATGATTCTTGATTCATGATTTAGTTCATGATTCATGATTCATTTCATGAATTAATTAATGATTTATTTCATGATACACGATTCATTATTCAATTCATGATTTAATTCATGATTCATGATTCAATTCATGATTCACGATTCATGATTCAATTCATGATTCAATTCATGATTCAATTCATGATTCATGATTCAATTCATGATTCATGATTCATGATTCACTTCATGATTCATGATTCGATTCATGATTCATAATTCAATTCATGATTCATGATTCGATTCATGATTCATGATTCGATTCATGATTCATTTCATGATTCATTATTCAATTCATGATTCAATTCATGATTCATGATTCGATTCATGATTCATGATTCGATTCATGATTCATGATTCGATTCATGATTCATGATTCCATTCATAATTCATGATTCATGATTCAATTTATGATTCATGATTCATGATTGGATTCATAAATTATGATTCAATTCATGATTCAATTCATGATTCATGATTCGTTTCATGATTCATGATTCAATTCATGATTCAATATTTCATGATTCAATTCATGATTCATGATTCATGATTCAATTCATGATTCATGATTCATGATTTAAATTCATGATTCATAAATCTTGATTCATGATTTAGTTCATGATTCATGATTCAATTCATGATTCAATTCATGATTCATGATTCAATTCATGATTCACGATTCATGATTCAATTCATGATTCATGATTCAATTCATGATTCATGATTCAAGATTTGATTCATGATTTAATTCATGATTCATGATTCATGATTCAATGCATGATTCATGATTCGATTCATGATTCATGATTCAATTCATGATTCATGATTCAATTCATGATTCATCATTCAATTCATGATTCATGATTCAATTCATGATTCAATTCATGATTTAATTCATGATTCATGATTCAATTCATGATTCAATTCATGATTTATTTCATGATTCATGATTCAATTAATGATTCATGATTCATGATTCAATTCATGATTCATGATTCAATTCATGATTCATGATTCGATTCATGATTCATGATTCCATTCATGATTCATTATTCAATTCATGATTCAATTTATGATTCATGATTTGATTCATGATTCATGATTCAATTCATGATTCATGATTCAATTCATGATTCATGATTCAATTCATGATTCATGATTCGATCCATGATTCATGATTCCATTCATGATTCATTATTCAATTCATGATTCAATTTATGATTCATGATTTGATTCATGATTCATGATTCAATTCATGATTCATGATTCCATTCATGATTCATGATTCAATTCATGATTCATGATTCATGATTCGATTCATGATTCATGATTCGATTTATAAATCATGATTCAATTCATGATTCATGATTCGTTTCATGATTCATAATTCAATTCATAATTCATGACTCATGATTCATGATTCAATTCATGATTAATGATTCATGATTCAATTCATGATTCATGATTTGATTCATGATTCATGATTCTTGATTCATGATTTAGTTCATGATTCATGATTCAATTCATGATTAATGATTTATGATTCAATTCATGATTCATGATTCATTTCATGATTTAATGCATGATTCATTTCATGATTCACAATTCATGATTCAATTCATGATTCAATTCATGATTCATGATTCAATTCATGATTCATGATTCATAATTTGATTCATGATTCATGATTCATAATTCATGATTTAATTCATTATTCATGATTCGATTCATGATTCGTTTCATGATTCATGATTCAATTCATGATTCATTTCATGCATCATCAAGTCATGATTCATGATTCAATTCATGATTCATGATTCGATTCATGATTTATGATTCAATTCATGATTCAATTCATGATTCATGATTCATGATTCATGATTCAATTCATGATTAATGATTCATGATTCAATTCATGATTCATGATTTGATTCATGATTCATGATTATTGATTCATGATTTAGTTCATGATTCATGATTCAATTCATGATTAATGATTTATGATTCAATTCATGATTCATGATTCAATTCATGATTTAATGCATGATTCATTTCATGATTCACAATTCATGATTCAATTCATGATTCAATTCATAATTCATGATTCAATTCATGATTTAGTTCATGATTCATGATTCAATTCATGATTAATGATTTATGATTCAATTCATGAATCATGATTCATTTCATGATTTAATGCATGATTCATTTCATGATTCACAATTTATGATTCAATTCATGATTCAATTCATGATTCATGATTCAATTCATGATTCATAATTTGATTCATGATTCATGATTCATAATTCATGATTCAATTCATGATTCATGATTCGATTCATGATTCGTTTCATGATTCATGATTATATTCATGATTCATTTCATGCATCATCAAGTCATGATTCATGATTCAATTCATGATTCATTATTCATGATTCAATTCATGATTTATGATTCAATTCATGATTCAATTCATGATTCATGATTCATTTCATGATTCATGATTCGTGATTCAAAATATGATTCAGTTCATGATTCATGATTCAATTCATGATTCATGATTCATGATTCGATTCATGATATATGATTCCATTCATGATTCATGATTCAATTTATGATTTATGATTCATTTCATGATTCATTATTCAATTCATGATTCAATTCATGATTCATGATTCGATTTATGATTCATGATTCGATTCATCATTCATGATTCGATTCATGATTCATGATTCAATTCTTGATTCATGATTTATGATTCGATTCATGATTCATGATTCGATTCATAAATCATGATTCAATTCATGATTTAATTTATAATTCATGATTCGTTTCATGATTCATGATTCAATTCATAATTCATGATTCGTGATTCAAAATATGATTCATGATTCTTGATTCATGATTTAGTTCAAGATTCATGATTCAATTTATGATTAATGATTTATGATTCAATTCATGATTCATGATTCATTTCATGATTTAATGCATGATTCATTTCATGATTCACAATTCATGATTCAATTCATGATTCAATTCATGATTCATGATTCAATTCATGATTCATGATTCATAATTTGATTCATGATTCATGATTCATAATTCATGATTCATGATTCAATTCATGATTCATGATTCATAATTTGATTCACGATTCATGATTCATGATTCATAATTTGATTCATGATTCATGATTCATAATTCATGATTTAATTCATGATTCATGTTTCGATTCATGATTCGTTTCATGATTCATGATTCAATTCATAATTCATGATTCAATTCATGATTTAGTTCATGATTCATGATTCAATTCATGATTAATGATTTATGATTCAATTCATGATTCATGATTCATTTCATGATTTAATGCATGATTTATTTCATGATTCACAATTCATGATTCAATTCATGATTCAATTCATGATTCATGATTCAATTCATGATTCATGATTCATAATTTGATTCATGATTCATGATTCATAATTCATGATTCATGATTCAATTCATGATTCATGATTCATAATTTGATTCATGATTCATGATTCATAATTCATGATTTAATTCATGATTCATGTTTCGATTCATGATTCGTTTCATGATTCATGATTCAATTCATGATTCATTTCATGCATCATCAAGTCATGATTCATGATTCAATTCATGATTCATGATTCGATTCATGATTTATGATTCAATTCATGATTCAATTCATGATTCATGATTCATTTCATGATTCATGATTCATGATTCAAATTATGATTCAGTTCATGATTCATGATTCAATTCATGATTCATGATTCATGATTCGATTCATGATTCATGATTCATGATTCGATTCATGATTCATGATTTATGATTCATGATTCATGATTCATGATTCATGATTCAATTCATGATTCATGATTCATGATTAGATTCAAAATTCATGATTTATGATTCAATTCATGATTCATGATTCAATTCATGATTCATGATTTGATTCATGATTCATGATTCAAATCATGATTCAATTCATGATGCATGATTCAATTCATGATTCGATTCATGATTCATGATTCATGATTCAATTCATGATTCATGATTCAATTCATGATTCATGATTCGATTCATGATTCATGATTCAATTCATGATTCATGATTCATTTCATGATTCATTATTGAATTCATGATTCATTATTGAATTCATGATTCAATTCATGATTCATGATTCGATTCTTGATTCATGATTCCATTCATGATTCATGATTCCATTCATGATTCATGATTCATGATTCAATTCATGATTCATGATTCATGATTCAATGCATGATTCATGTTTCGATTCATGATTCATGATTCGATTCATGATTCAATTCATGATTCATGATTCATTTCATGATTCAATTCATGATTCAGTTCATGATTCATGATTCAATTCATGATTCATGATTTATGATTCGATTCATGATTCATGATTCATGATTCATAATTCATGATTCAATTCCTGATTCATGATTCGATTCATGATTCATGATTCAATTCATGATTCAATTCATGATTCATAATTCAATTCATGATTCATGGTTCATGATTCGATTCATGATTCAATTCATGATTCAATTCATGATTCATGATTCGATTCATGATTCATGATTCATTTCATGATTCATAATTCATGATTCAATTCATGATTCGATTCATGATTCATGATTCAATTAATGATTCATGATTCAATTCATGATTCAGTTCATGATTCATGATTCAATTCATGATTCATGATTTATGATTCGATTCATGATTCATGATTCATGATTCATAATTCATGATTCAATTCCTGATTCATGATTCAATTCATGATTCATGATTTATGATTCGATTCATGATTCATGATTCATGATTCATAATTCATGATTCAATTCCTGATTCATGATTCGATTCATGATTCATGATTCAATTCATGATTCAATTCATGATTCATAATTCAATTCATGATTCATGGTTCATGATTCGATTCATGATTCAATTCATGATTCAATTCATGATTCATGATTCGATTAATGATTCATGATTCATTTCATGATTCATAATTCATGATTCAATTCATGATTCGATTCATGATTCATGATTCGATTCATGATTCATGATTCAATTAATGATTCATGATTTAAATCATGATTCATAATTCAATTCATGATTCACGATTCATGATTCAATTGATGATTCAATTCATGATTCACGATTCATGATTCAATTCATGATTCGATTCATGATTCATGATTCCATTCATGATTCATGATTCATGATTTAATTCATGATTCATGATTCGATTCATGACTCATGATTCATGATTCTTGATTCATGATTTGATTCATGATTCATGATTCGTTTCATGATTCATGATTCATGATTCAATTAATGATTTAATTCATGATTCATGATTCAATTCATGATTAATGAATTATGATTGGATTCATGATTCATGATTCATGATTCGATTCATGATTTATGATTCAATTCATGATTCATTTAATGATTCAATTCATGATTCATGATTCATGATTCAATTCATGATTCATGATTCATTTCATGATTCATGATTCGATTCATGATTCAATTCATGATTCATGATTCATTTCATGATTCATGATTCATGATTCAATTCATAATTCAGTTCATGATTCATGATTCAATTCATGATTCATAATTTATGATTCGATTCATGATTCATGATTCATGATTCATAATTCATGATTCAGTTCCTGATTCATGATTCGAATCATGATTCATGAATTAATTCATGATTCAATTCATGATTGATAATTCAATTCATGATTCATTATTCATTTCATGATTTAATTCATGATTCATTTCATGATTCATGATTCATGATTCAATTCATGATTCAATTCATGATTCATGAATTATGATTGGATTCATGATTCATGATTCATGATTCGATTCATGATTCATGATTCAATTCATGATTAATTTAATGATTCAATTCATGATTCATGATTCATGATTCAATTCATGATTCATGATTCATTTCATGATTCATGATTCGATTCATGATTCAATTCATGATTCATGATTCATTTCATGATTCATGATTCATGATTCAATTCATGATTCAGTTCATGATTCATGATTCAATTCATGATTCATAATTTATGATTCGATTCATGATTCATGATTCATGATTCATAATTCATGATTCAGTTCCTGATTCATGATTCGATTCATGATTCATGAATTAATTCATGATTCAATTCATGATTGATAATTCAATTCATGATTCATGGTTCATGATTCGATTCATGATTCAATTCATGATTCAATTCATGATTCAATTCATGATTCATGATTCGATTAATGATTCATGATTCATTTCATGATTCATAATTCATGATTTAATTCATGATTCGATTCATGATTCATGATTCGATTCATGATTCATGATTCAATTAATGATTCATGAGTCATGATTCATGATTCAATTCATGATTCGATTCATGATTCATGATTCGATTCATGATTCATGATTCAATTAATGATTCATGATTTAAATCATGATTCATAATTCAATTCATGATTCATGATTCATGATTCAATTCATGATTCAATTCATGATTCATGATTCATGATTCATGATTCAATTCATGATTCATGATTCGATTCATGATTCATGATTCATGATTCAATTCATGATTCATGATTCGATTCATCATTCATGATTCCATTCATGATTCATGATTCATGATTCAATTCATGATTCATGATTCATGATTCGATTCATGACTCATGATTCATGATTCTTGATTCATGATTTGATTCATGATTCATGATTCGTTTCATGATTCATGATTCATAATTCAATTCATGATTTAGTTCATGATTCATGATTCAATTCATGATTAATGATTTATGATTCAATTCATGATTCATTATTCATTTCATGATTTAATTCATGATTCATTTCATGATTCATGATTCATGATTCAATTCATGATTCAATTCATGATTCATGATTCAATTCATGATTCATGATTCATGATTGGATTCATGATTCATGATTCATAATATATGATTCAATTCATGATTCATGATTCGATTCATGATTCATGATTTAATTCATGATTCATTTAATGATTCAATTCATGATTCATGATTCATGATTCAATTCATGATTCATGATTTGATTCATGATTCATGATTCATGATTTAGTTCATGATTCATGATTCAATTCATGCTTAATGATTTATGATTCAATTCATGATTCATGATTCATTTCATGAATTATTAATGATTTATTTCATGATTCACGATTCATGATTCAATTCATGATTCAATTCATGATTCATGATTCAATTCATGATTCACTATTCATGATTCAATTCATGATTCAATTCATGATTCATGATTCAATTCATGATTCACGATTCATGATTTGATTCATGATTCAATTCATGATTCATGATTCATGATTCAATTCATGATTCATGATTCGATTCATGATTCATAATTCAATTCATGATTCATGATTCGATTCATGATTCATGATTCGATTCATGATTCATGATTCATTTCATGATTCATTATTCAATTCATGATTCAATTCATGATTCATGATTCGATTCATGATTCATGATTCGATTCATGATTCATGATTCGATTCATGATTCATGATTCCATTCATGATTCATGATTCCATTCATAATTCATGATTCATGATTCAATTCATGATTCATGATTCATGATTCGATTCATAAATTATGATTCAATTCATGTATCAATTCATGATTCATGATTCGTTTCATGATTCAATTCATAATTCATGATTCATCATTCATGATTCAATTCATGATTCATGATTCAATTCATGATTCATGATTCATGATTCAATTCATAATTCAAGATTCATGATTCAACTCATGATTCATGATTCATGATTTAAATTCATGATTCATGAATCTTGATTCATGATTTAGTTCATGATTCATGATTCAATTCATGATTCAATTCATGATTCATGATTCAATTCATGATTCACGATTCAATTCATGACTCACGATTCATGATTCAATTCATGATTCAATTCATGATTCATGATTCAATTCATGATTCATGATTCATGATTTGATTCATGATTTAATTCAGGATTCAATTCATGATTCATGATTCATGATTCATGATTTGATTCATGATTTAATTCATGATTCAATTCATGATTCATGATTCAATTCATGATTTATGATTCAATTCATGATTCATGATTCATGATTCTTGATTCATGATTCATGATTCTTGATTCATGATTTAGTTCATGATTCATGATTCAATTCATGATTAATGATTTATGATTCAATTCATGATTCATGATTCATTTCATGATTTAATTGCATGATTCATTTCATGATTCACAATTCATGATTAAATTCATGATTCATGATTCAATTCATGATTCATGATTCATAATTTGATTCATGATTCATGATTCATAATTCATGATTCAATTTATGATTCATGATCCGATTCATGATTCGTTTCATGATTCATGATTCAATTCATGATTCATTTCATGCATCATCAAGTCATGATTCATGATTCAATTCATGATTCATGATTCGATTCATGATTTATGATTCAATTCATGATTCAATTCATGATTCATGATTCATTTCATGATTCATGATTCATGATTCAAATTATGATTCAGTTTGAGATTCATGATTTAATTCATGATTCATGATTCATGATTCGATTCATGATTCATGATTCATGATTCATGATTCATGCTTTAATTCCTGATTCATGATTCCATTCATGATTCATGATTCAATTCATGATTCATGATTCATGATTCAATTCATGATTCAGTTCATGATTCATGATTGAATTCATGATTCATGATTTATGATTCAATTCATTATTCATGATTCATTATTCATAATTCATGATTCAATTCCTGATTCATGATTCGATTCATGATTCATGATTCAATTCATGATTCAATTCATGATTCATAATTCAATTCATGATTCATGGTTCATGATTCGATTCATGATTGAATTCATGATTCAATTCATGATTCATGATTCGATTAATGATTCATGATTTAAATCATGATTCATGATTCAATTCATGATTCATGATTCATGATTCATGATTCAATTCATGATTCGATTCATGATTATGATTCGATTCATAAATCATGATTCAATTCATGATTCAATTTATGATTCATGATTCGTTTCATGATTCATGATTCAATTCATAATTCATGACTCATGATTCATGATTCAATTCATGATTAATGATTTATGATTCAATTCATGATTAATGATTTGATTCATGATTCATGATTCTTGATTCATGATTTAGTTCAAGATTCATGATTCAATTCATGATTAATGATTTATGATTCAATTCATGATTCATGATTCGATTAATGATTCATGATTCATTTCATGATTCATAATTCATGATTCAATTCATGATTCGATTCATGATTTATGATTCAATTAATGATTCATGATTTAAATCATGATTCATGATTCAATTCATGATTCATGATTCATGATTCATGATTCAATTCATGATTCGATTCATGATTATGATTCGATTCATAAATCATGATTCAATTCATGATTCAATTTATGATTTATGATTCGTTTCATGATTCATGATTCAATTCATAATTCATGACTCATGATTCATGATTCAATTCATGATTAATGATTTATGATTCAATTCATGATTAATGATTTGATTCATGCTTCATGATTCTTGATTCATGATTTAGTTCAAGATTCATGATTCAATTCATGATTAATGATTTATGATTCAATTCATGATTCATGATTCATTTCATGATTTAATGCATGATTCATTTCATGATTCACAATTCATGATTCAATTCATGATTCAATTCATAATTCATGATTCAATTCATGATTTAGTTCATGATTCATGATTCAATTCATGATTAATGATTTATGATTCAATTCATGATTCATGATTAATTTCATGATTTAATGCATGATTTATTTCATGATTCACAATTCATGATTCAATTCATGATTCAATTCATGATTCATGATTCAATTCATGATTCATAATTTTATTCATGATTCATGATTCATAATTCATGATTCATGATTCAATTCATGATTCATGATTCATAATTTGATTCATGATTCATGATTCATAATTCATGATTTAATTCATGATTCATGATTCGATTCATGATTCGTTTAATGATTCATGATTCAATTCATGATTCATTTCATGCATCATCAAGTCATGATTCATGATTCAATTCATGATTCATGATTCGATTCATGATTTATGATTCAATTCATGATTCAATTCATGATTCATGATTCATTTCATGATTCATGATTCATGATTCAAATTATGATTCAGTTCATGATTCATGATTCAATTCATGATTCATGATTCATGATTCGATTCATGATTCATGATTCGATTCATGATTCATGATTTATGATTCATGATTCATGATTCATGATTCAATTCATGATTCATGATTCATGATTAGGTTCAAAATTCATGATTTATGATTCAATTCATGATTCAATTCATGATTCATGATTTGATTCATGATTCATGATTCAAATCATGATTCAATTCATGATGCATGATTCAATTCATGATTCAATTCATGATTCATGATTCGATTCATGATTCATGATTCAATTCATGATTCATGATTCATTTCATGATTCATTATTGAATTCATGATTCAATTCATGATTCATTATTCGATTCTTGATTCATGATTCCATTCATGATTCATGATTCCATTCATGATTCATGATTCATGATTCAATTCATGATTCATGATTCATGATTCAATGCATGATTCATGTTTCGATTCATGATTCATGATTCGATTCATGATTCAATTCATGATTCATGATTCATTTCATGATTCAATTCATGATTCGATTCATGATTCATGATTCAATTAATGATTCATGATTTAAATCATGATTCATGATTCAATTCATGATTCATGATTCATGATTCATGATTCAATTCATGATTCGATTCATGATTATGATTCGATTCATAAATCATGATTCAATTCATGATTCAATTTATGATTCATGATTCGTTTCATGATTCATGATTCAATTCATAATTCATGACTCATGATTCATGATTCAATTCATGATTAATGATTTATGATTCAATTCATGATTAATGATTTGATTCATGATTCATGATTCTTGATTCATGATTTAGTTCAAGATTCATGATTCAATTCATGATTAATGATTTATGATTCAATTCATGATTCATGATTCATTTCATGATTTAATGCATGATTCATTTCATGATTCACAATTCATGATTCAATTCATGATTCAATTCATAATTCATGATTCAATTCATGATTTAGTTCATGATTCATGATTCAATTCATGATTAATGATTTATGATTCAATTCATGATTCATGATTAATTTCATGATTTAATGCATGATTTATTTCATGATTCACAATTCATGATTCAATTCATGATTCAATTCATGATTCATGATTCAATTCATGATTCATGATTCATAATTTGATTCATGATTCATGATTCATAATTCATGATTCATGATTCAATTCATGATTCATGATTCATAATTTGATTCATGATTCATGATTCATAATTCATGATTTAATTCATGATTCATGATTCGATTCATGATTCGTTTCATGATTCATGATTCAATTCATGATTCATTTCATGCATCATCAAGTCATGATTCATGATTCAATTCATGATTCATGATTCAATTCATGATTTATGATTCAATTCATGATTCAATTCATGATTCATGATTCATTTCATGATTCATGATTCATGATTCAAATTATGATTCAGTTCATGATTCATGATTCAATTCATGATTCATGATTCATGATTCGATTCATGATTCATGATTCATGATTCGATTCATGATTCATGATTTATGATTCATGATTCATGATTCATGATTCAATTCATGATTCATGATTCATGATTAGATTCAAAATTCATGATTTATGATTCAATTCATGATTCATGATTCAATTCATGATTCATGATTTGATTCATGATTCATGATTCAAATCATGATTCAATTCATGATGCATGATTCAATTCATGATTCGATTCATGATTCATGATTCAATTCATGATTCATGATTCAATTCATGATTCATGATTCGATTCATGATTCATGATTCAATTCATGATTCATGATTCATTTCATGATTCATTATTGAATTCATGATTCAATTCATGATTCATTATTCAATTCTTGATTCATGATTCCATTCATGATTCATGATTCCATTCATGATTCATGATTCATGATTCAATTCATGATTCATGATTCATGATTCAATGCATGATTCATGTTTCGATTCATGATTCATGATTCGATTCATGATTCAATTCATGATTCATGATTCATTTCATGATTCAATTCATGATTCAGTTCATGATTCATGATTCAATTCCTGATTCATGATTCGATTCATGATTCAATTCATGATTCATAATTCAATTCATGATTCATGGTTTATGATTCGATTCATGATTCAATTCATGATTCAATTCATAATTCATGATTCGATTCATGATTCATGATTCATTTCATGATTCATAATTCATGATTCAATTCATGATTCGATTCATGATTCATGATTCAATTCATGATTCATGATTCATTTCATGATTCATAATTCATGATTCAATTCATGATTCGATTCATGATTCATGATTCAATTCATGATTCATGATTCATTTCATGATTCATGATTCAATTCATGATTCAGTTCATGATTCATGATTCAATTCATGATTCATGATTTATAATTCGATTCATGATTCATGATTCATAATTCATGATTCAATTCCTGATTCATGATTCGATTCATGATTCATGATTCAATTCATGATTCAATTCATAATTCATCAATTCATGATTCATGGTTCATGATTCGATTCATGATTCAATTCATGATTCAATTCATGATTCATGATTCGATTAATGATTCATGATTCATTTCATGATTCATAATTCATGATTCAATTCATGATTCGATTCATGATTCATGATTCGATTCATGATTCATGATTCAATTAATGATTCATGATTTAAATCATGATTCATAATTCAATTCATGATTCACGATTCATGATTCAATTCATGATTCAGTTCATGATTCATGATTCAATTCATGATTCATGATTTATGATTCGATTCATGATTCATGATTCATGATTCATAATTCATGATTCAATTCCTGATTCATGATTCGATTCATGATTCATGATTCAATTCATGATTCAATTCATAATTCATCAATTCATGATTCATGGTTCATGATTCGATTCATGATTCAATTCATGATTCAATTCATGATTCATGATTCGATTAATGATTCATGATTCATTTCATGATTCATAATTCATGATTCAATTCATGATTCGATTCATGATTCATGATTCGATTCATGATTCATGATTCAATTAATGATTCATGATTTAAATCATGATTCATAATTCAATTCATGATTCACGATTCATGATTCAATTCATGATTCAATTCATGATTCATGATTCATGATTCAATTCATGATTCATAATTCAATTCATGATTCATGATTTATTTCATGATTCATAATTCAATTCATGATTCAATTCATGATTCGATTCATGATTCATGATTCCATTCATGATTCATGATTCATGATTTAATTCATGATTCATGATTCGATTCATGACTCATGATTCATGATTCTTGATTCATGATTTGATTCATGATTCATGATTCGTTTCATGATTCATGATTCATGATTCAATTAATGATTTAGTTCATGATTCATGATTCAATTCATGATTCATGAATTATGATTGGATTCATGATTCATGATTCATGATTCGATTCATGATTCATGATTCAATTCATGATTCATTTAATGATTCAATTCATGATTCATGATTCATGATTCAATTCATGATTCATGATTCATTTCATGATTCATGATTCGGTTCATGATTCAATTCATGATTCATGATTCATTTCATGATTCATGATTCATGATTCAATTCATGATTCAGTTCATGATTCATGATTCAATTCATGATTCATAATTTATGATTCGATTCATGATTCATGATTCATTATTCATTTCATGATTTAATTCATGATTCATGATTCGATTCATGATTCATGAATTAATTCATGATTCAATTCATGATTGATAATTCAATTCATGATTCATTATTCATTTCATGATTTAATTCATGATTCATTTCATGATTCATGATTCATGATTCAATTCATGATTCAATTCATGATTCATGATTCAATTCATGATTCATGAATTATGATTGGATTCATGATTCATGATTCATGATTCGATTCATGATTCATGATTCAATTCATGATTAATTTAATGATTCAATTCATGATTCATGATTCATGATTCAATTCATGATTCATGATTCATTTCATGATTCATTATTGAATTCATGATTCAATTCATGATTCATTATTCGATTCTTGATTCATGATTCCATTCATGATTCATGATTCCTTTCATGATTCATGATTCATGATTCAATTCATGATTCATGATGCATGATTCAATGCATGATTCATGTTTCGATTCATGATTCATGATTCGATTCATGATTCAATTCATGATTCATGATTCATTTCATGATTCAATTCATGATTCGATTCATGATTCATGATTCAATTAATGATTCATGATTTAAATCATGATTCATGATTCAATTCATGATTCATGATTCATGATTCATGATTCAATTCATGATTCGATTCATGATTATGATTCGATTCATAAATCATGATTCAATTCATGATTCAATTTATGATTCATGATTCGTTTCATGATTCATGATTCAATTCATAATTCATGACTCATGATTCATGATTCAATTCATGATTAATGATTTATGATTCAATTCATGATTAATGATTTGATTCATGATTCATGATTCTTGATTCATGATTTAGTTCAAGATTCATGATTCAATTCATGATTAATGATTTATGATTCAATTCATGATTCATGATTCATTTCATGATTTAATGCATGATTCATTTCATGATTCACAATTCATGATTCAATTCATGATTCAATTCATAATTCATGATTCAATTCATGATTTAGTTCATGATTCATGATTCAATTCATGATTAATGATTTATGATTCAATTCATGATTCATGATTAATTTCATGATTTAATGCATGATTTATTTCATGATTCACAATTCATGATTCAATTCATGATTCAATTCATGATTCATGATTCAATTCATGATTCATGATTCATAATTTGATTCATGATTCATGATTCATAATTCATGATTCATGATTCAATTCATGATTCATGATTCATAATTTGATTCATGATTCATGATTCATAATTCATGATTTAATTCATGATTCATGATTCGATTCATGATTCGTTTCATGATTCATGATTCAATTCATGATTCATTTCATGCATCATCAAGTCATGATTCATGATTCAATTCATGATTCATGATTCGATTCATGATTTATGATTCAATTCATGATTCAATTCATGATTCATGATTCATTTCATGATTCATGATTCATGATTCAAATTATGATTCAGTTCATGATTCATGATTCAATTCATGATTCATGATTCATGATTCGATTCATGATTCATGATTCATGATTCGATTCATGATTCATGATTTATGATTCATGATTCATGATTCATGATTCAATTCATGATTCATGATTCATGATTAGATTCAAAATTCATGACTTATGATTCAATTCATGATTCATGATTCAATTCATGATTCATGATTTGATTCATGATTCATGATTCAAATCATGATTCAATTCATGATGCATGATTCAATTCATGATTCGATTCATGATTCATGATTCATGATTCAATTCATGATTCATGATTCAATTCATGATTCATGATTCGATTCATGATTCATGATTCAATTCATGATTCAAGATTCATTTCATGATTCATTATTGAATTCATGATTCAATTCATGATTCATTATTCGATTCTTGATTCATGATTCCATTCATGATTCATGATTCCATTCATGATTCATGATTCATGATTCAATTCATGATTCATGATTCATGATTCAATGCATGATTCATGTTTCGATTCATGATTCATGATTCGATTCATGATTCAATTCATGATTCATGATTCATTTCATGATTCAATTCATGATTCAGTTCATGATTCATGATTCAATTCATGATTCATGATTTATGATTCGATTCATGATTCATGATTCATGATTCATAATTCATGATTCAATTCCTGATTCATGATTCGATTCATGATTCATGATTCAATTCATGATTCAATTCATGATTCATAATTCAATTCATGATTCATGGTTCATGATTCGATTCATGATTCAATTCATGATTCAATTCATGATTCATGATTCGATTCATGATTCATGATTCATTTCATGATTCATAATTCATGATTCAATTCATGATTCGATTCATGATTCATGATTCAATTCATGATTCATGATTCATTTCATGATTCATGATTCAATTCATGATTCAGTTCATGATTCATGATTCAATTCATGATTCATGATTTATGATTCGATTCATGATTCATGATTCATGATTCATAATTCATGATTCAATTCCTGATTCATGATTCGATTCATGATTCATGATTCAATTCATGATTCAATTCATAATTCATCAATTCATGATTCATGGTTCATGATTCGATTCATGATTCAATTCATGATTCAATTCATGATTCATGATTCGATTAATGATTCATGATTCATTTCATGATTCATAATTCATGATTCAATTCATGATTCGATTCATGATTCATGATTCGATTCATGATTCATGATTCAATTAATGATTCATGATTTAAATCATGATTCATAATTCAATTCATGATTCACGATTCATGATTCAATTCATGATTCAATTCATGATTCATGATTCATGATTCAATTCATGATTCATAATTCAATTCATGATTCATGATTTATTTCATGATTCATAATTCAATTCATGATTCAATTCATGATTCGATTCATGATTCATGATTCCATTCATGATTCATGATTCATGATTTAATTCATGATTCATGATTCGATTCATGACTCATGATTCATGATTCTTGATTCATGATTTGATTCATGATTCATGATTCGTTTCATGATTCATGATTCATGATTCAATTAATGATTTAGTTCATGATTCATGATTCAATTCATGATTCATGAATTATGATTGGATTCATGATTCATGATTCATGATTCGATTCATGATTCATGATTCAATTCATGATTCATTTAATGATTCAATTCATGATTCATGATTCATGATTCAATTCATGATTCATGATTCATTTCATGATTCATGATTCGATTCATGATTCAATTCATGATTCATGATTCATTTCATGAATCATGATTCATGATTCAATTCATGATTCAGTTCATGATTCATGATTCAATTCATGATTCATAATTTATGATTCGATTCATGATTCATGATTCATGATTCATAATTCATGATTCAGTTCCTGATTCATGATTCGATTCATGATTCATGAATTAATTCATGATTCAATTCATGATTGATAATTCAATTCATGATTCATTATTCATTTCATGATTTAATTCATGATTCATTTCATGATTCATGATTCATGATTCAATTCATGATTCAATTCATGATTCATGATTCAATTCATGATTCATGAATTATGATTGGATTCATGATTCATGATTCATGATTCGATTCATGATTCATGATTCAATTCATGATTAATTTAATGATTCAATTCATGATTCATGATTCATGATTCAATTCATGATTCATGATTCATTTCATGATTCATGATTCGATTCATGATTCAATTCATGATTCATGATTCATTTCATGATTCATGATTCATGATTCAATTCATGATTCAGTTCATGATTCATGATTCAATTCATGATTCATAATTTATGATTCGATTCATGATTCATGATTCATGATTCATAATTCATGATTCAGTTCCTGATTCATGATTCGATTCATGATTCATGAATTAATTCATGATTCAATTCATGATTGATAATTCAATTCATGATTCATGGTTCATGATTCGATTCATGATTCAATTCATGATTCAATTCATGATTCATGATTCGATTAATGATTCATGATTTATTTCATGATTCATAATTCATGATTCAATTCATGATTCGATTCATGATTCATGATTCGATTCATGATTCTTGATTCAATTAATGATTCATGATTCATGATTCATGATTCAATTCATGATTCGATTCATGATTCATGATTCAATTCATGATTCATGATTCAATTAATGATACATGATTTAAATCATGATTCATAATTCAATTCATGATTCATGATTCATGATTCAAATCATGATTCAATTCATGATTCATGATTCATTATTCATGATTCAATTCATGATTCATGATTCAATTCATGATTCATGATTCATGATTCAATTCATGATTCATGATTCGATTCATCATTCATGATTCCATTCATGATTCATGATTCATGATTCAATTCATGATTCATGATTCATGATTCGATTCATGACTCATGATTCATGATTCTTGATTCATGATTTGATTCATGATTCATGATTCGTTTCATGATTCATGATTCATAATTCAATTCATGATTTAGTTCATGATTCATGATTCAATTCATGATTAATGATTTATGATTCAATTCATGATTCATGATTCAATTAATGATACATGATTTAAATCATGATTCATAATTCAATTCATGATTCATGATTCATGATTCAAATCATGATTCAATTCATGATTCATGATTCATTATTCATGATTCAATTCATGATTCATGATTCAATTCATGATTCATGATTCATGATTCAATTCATGATTCATGATTCGATTCATCATTCATGATTCCATTCATGATTCATGATTCATGATTCAATTCATGATTCATGATTCATGATTCGATTCATGACTCATGATTCATGATTCTTGATTCATGATTTGATTCATGATTCATGATTCGTTTCATGATTCATGATTCATAATTCAATTCATGATTTAGTTCATGA
The DNA here is from genome assembly GCF_038048845.1 of Mixophyes fleayi. Classification (NCBI taxonomy): domain Eukaryota; kingdom Metazoa; phylum Chordata; class Amphibia; order Anura; family Limnodynastidae; genus Mixophyes; species Mixophyes fleayi. The sequence goes on along the minus strand of NW_027446331.1, from coordinate 73,337 downwards.
TTCATGATTCATTTCATGATTCATGATTCATGATTCAATTCATGATTCAATTCATGATTCATGATTCAATTCATGATTCATGATTCATGATTGGATTCATGATTCATGATATATGATTCAATTCATGATTCATGATTCGATTCATGATTCATGATTTAATTCATGATTCATTTAATGATTCAATTCATGATTCATGATTCATGATTCAATTCATGATTCATGATTTGATTCATGATTCATGATTCATGATTTAGTTCATGATTCATGATTCAATTCATGCTTAATGATTTATGATTCAATTCATGATTCATGATTCATTTCATGAATTATTAATGATTTATTTCATGATTCATGATTCATGATTTAATTCATGATTCATGATTCGATTCATGACTCATGATTCATGATTCTTGATTCATGATTTGATTCATGATTCATGATTCGTTTCATGATTCATAATTTATGATTCGATTCATGATTCATGAATTAATTCATGATTCAATTCATGATTGATAATTCAATTCATGATTCATTATTCATTTCATGATTTAATTCATGATTCATGATTCATGATTCAATTCATGATTCAATTCATGATTCATGATTCAATTCATGATTCATGAATTATGATTGGATTCATGATTCATGATTCATGATTCGATTCATGATTCATGATTCAATTCATGATTAATTTAATGATTCAATTCATGATTCATGATTCATGATTCAATTCATGATTCATGATTCATTTCATGATTCATGATTCGATTCATGATTCAATTCATGATTCATGATTCATTTCATGATTCATGATTCATGATTCAATTCATGATTCAGTTCATGATTCATGATTCAATTCATGATTCATAATTTATGATTCGATTCATGATTCATGATTCATGATTCATAATTCATGATTCAGTTCCTGATTCATGATTCGATTCATGATTCATGAATTAATTCATGATTCAATTCATGACTGATAATTCAATTCATGATTCATGGTTCATGATTCGATTCATGATTCAATTCATGATTCAATTCATGATTCAATTCATGATTCATGATTCGATTAATGATTCATGATTCATTTCATGATTCATAATTCATGATTCAATTCATGATTCGATTCATGATTCATGATTCGATTCATGATTCTTGATTCAATTAATGATTCATGATTCATGATTCATGATTCAATTCATGATTCGATTCATGATTCATGATTCGATTCATGATTCATGATTCAATTAATGATTCATGATTTAAATCATGATTCATAATTCAATTCATGATTCATGATTCATGATTCAATTCATGATTCAATTCATGATTCATGATTCATGATTCATGATTCAATTCATGATTCATGATTCGATTCATGATTCATGATTCATGATTCAATTCATGATTCATGATTCGATTTATCATTCATGATTCCATTCATGATTCATGATTCATGATTCAATTCATGATTCATGATTCATGATTCGATTCATGACTCATGATTCATGATTCTTGATTCATGATTTGATTCATGATTCATGATTCGTTTCATGATTCATGATTCATAATTCAATTCATGATTTAGTTCATGATTCATGATTCAATTCATGATTAATGATTTATGATTCAATTTATGATTCATTATTAATTTCATGATTTAATTCATGATTCATTTCATGATTCATGATTCAATTCATGATTCAATTCATGATTCATGATTCAATTCATGATTCATGATTCATGATTGGATTCATGATTCATGATTCATGATATATGATTCAATTCATGATTCATGATTCGATTCATGATTCATGATTTAATTCATGATTCATTTAATGATTCAATTCATGATTCATGATTCAATTCATGATTCATGATTTGATTCATGATTCATGATTCATGATTTAGTTCATGATTCATGATTCAATTCATGCTTAATGATTTATGATTCAATTCATGATTCATGATTCATTTCATGAATTATTAATGATTTATTTCATGATTCACGATTCATGATTCAATTCATGATTCAATTCATGATTCATGATTCAATTCATGATTCACGATTCATGATTCAATTCATGATTCAATTCATGATTCATGATTCAATTCATGATTCACGATTCATGATTTGATTCATGATTCAATTCATGATTCATGATTCATGATTCAATTCATGATTCATGATTCGATTCATGATTCATAATTCAATTCATGATTCATGATTCGATTCATGATTCATGATTCGATTCATGATTCATGATTCATTTCATGATTCATTATTCAATTCATGATTCAATTCATGATTCATGATTCGATTCATGATTCATGATTCGATTCATGATTCATGATTCCATTCATGATTCATGATTCCATTCATAATTCATGATTCATGATTCAATTCATGATTCATGATTCATGATTCGATTCATAAAATATGATTCAATTCATGATTCAATTCATAATTCATGATTCATCATTCATGATTCAATTCATGATTCATGATTCATGATTCAATTCATGATTCAAGATTCATGATTCAACTCATGATTCATGATTCATGATTTAAATTCATGATTCATGAATCTTGATTCATGATTTAGTTCATGATTCATGATTCAATTCATGATTCAATTCATGATTCATGATTCAATTCATGATTCACGATTCAATTCATGACTCACGATTCATGATTCAATTCATGATTCAATTCATGATTCATGATTCAATTCATGATTCATGATTCATGATTTGATTCATGATTTAATTCATGATTCAATTCATGATTCATGATTCATGATTCATGATTTGATTCATGATTTAATTCATGATTCAATTCATGATTCATGATTCAATCCATGATTTATGATTCAATTCATGATTCATGATTCATGATTCATGATTCATGATTCATGATTCTTGATTCATGATTTAGTTCATGATTCATGATTCAATTCATGATTAATGATTTATGATTCAATTCATGATTCATGATTCATTTCATGATTTAATTGCATGATTCATGATTCATGATTCATGATTCTTGATTCATGATTTAGTTCATGATTCATGATTCAATTCATGATTAATGATTTATGATTCAATTCATGATTCATGATTCATTTCATGATTTAATTGCATGATTCATTTCATGATTCACAATTCATGATTAAATTCATGATTCATGATTCAATTCATGATTCATGATTCATAATTTGATTCATGATTCATGATTCATAATTCATGATTCAATTCATGATTCATGATTCGATTCATGATTCGTTTCATGATTCATGATTCAATTCATGATTCATTTCATGCATCATCAAGTCATGATTCATGATTCAATTCATGATTCATGATTCGATTCATGATTTATGATTCAATTCATGATTCAATTCATGATTCATGATTCATTTCATGATTCATGATTCATGATTCAAATTATGATTCAGTTTGAGATTCATGATTTAATTCATGATTCATGATTCGATTCATGATTCATGATTCGATTCATGATTCATGATTCATGATTCATGATTCATGCTTTAATTCCTGATTCATGATTCCATTCATGATTCATGATTCAATTCATGATTCATGATTCATGATTCAATTCATGATTTAGTTCATAATTCATGATTCATTTCATGATTAATGATTTATGATTCAATTCATGATTCAGTTCATGATTCATGATTGAATTCATGATTCATGATTTATGATTCAATTCATGATTCATGATTCATGATTCATAATTCATGATTCAATTCCTGCTTCATGATTTGATTCATGATTCATGATTCAATTCATGATTCAATTCATGATTCATAATTCAATTCATGATTCATGGTTCATGATTCGATTCATGATTCAATTCATGATTCAATTCATGATTCATGATTCGATTAATGATTCATGATTCATTTCATGATTCATAATTCATGATTCAATTCATGATTCGATTCATGATTCATGATTCAATTAATGATTCATGATTTAAATCATGATTCATGATTCAATTCATGATTCATGATTCATGATTCAATTCATGATTCAATTCATGATTCATGATTCGATTAATGATTCATGATTCATTTCATGATTCATAATTCATGATTCAATTCATGATTCGATTCATGATTCATGATTCGATTCATGATTCATGATTCAATTAATGATTCATGATTTAAATCATGATTCATAATTCAATTCATGATTCATGATTCATGATTCAATTCATGATTCAATTCATGATTCATGATTCATGATTCAATTCATGATTCATGATTCAATTCATGATTAATGATTTATTTCATGATTTATAATTCAATTCATGATTCAATTCATGATTTGATTCATGATTCATGATTCCAATCATGATTCATGATTCATGATTCAATTCATGATTCATGATTCATGATTTGATTCATGACTCATGATTCATGATTCTTGATTCATGATTTGATTCATGATTCATGATTTATGATTCAATTCATGATTCATTATTCATTTCATGATTTAATTCATGATTCATGATTCATGATTCAATTCATGATTCAATTCATGATTCATGATTCATGATATATGATTCAATTCATGATTCATGATTCGATTCATGATTCATGATTCAATTCATGATTCATGATTCAATTCATGATTCATGATTCATTTCATGATTCATGATTCAATTTATGATTCAGTTCATGATTCATGATTCAATTCATGATTCATGATTTATGATTCAAATTAAGATTCAGGATTCGTGATTCATGATTCAATTAATGATTCATAATTCATTTCATGATTAAATTCATGATTCATTTCATGATTCATGATTCATGATTCAATCCATGATTCAATTCATGATTTATGATTCGATTCATGATTCAATTCAAGATTCATGATTTAATTCATGATTCATGATTCGATTGAAGATTCATGATTTAATTCATGATTCATGAGTCGATTTATGATTCAGGATTTAATTCATGATTCATAATTCATGATTCAATTCATGATTCATGATTCAATTCATGATTCGATTCATGATTTATTTCATGATTCAGTATTCAATTCATAATTCAATTCATAATTCAATTCATGATTTATTTCATGATTCATGATTCATGATTCATGATTCATGATTCAATTCATGATTGATGATTCGATTCATGATTCATGATTCGATTCATGATTCATGATTCAATTCATGATTCATGATTCATTTCATGATTCATGATTCATGATTCAATTCATAATTCATGATTCAATTCATGATTCAATTCATGATTTATTTCATGATTCATGATTCAATTCATGATTCAATTCATGGTTTATTTCATGATTCATGATTCAATTCATGATTCTGATTTATGTTTCAATTCATGATTCATGATTCAATTCATGATTCATGATTCGGTTCATGATTCATGATTTGATTCATAAATCATGATTCAATTCATGATTCATGATTCGTTTCATGATTCATGATTCAATTCATAATTCATGATTCATGATTCATGATTCAATTTGTGATTCATGATTCAATTCATGATTCATGATTCATGAATTGATTCATGATTCATGATTCATGATTCATGATTCATGATTCAATTCATGATTCATGATTCGATTCATAATTCATGATTCATTTCATGCATCATCAATTCATGATTCATGATTCAATTCATGATTCATGATTCGATTCATGATTTATGATTCGATTCATGATTTGATTCATGATTCAATTCATGATTCGATTCATGATTCATGATTTGATTCAAGATTCATGATTCGATTCATGATTCATGATTTAAATCATGATTCAATTCATGATTCATGATTCATGATTCAATTCATGATTCATGATTCAATTCATGATTCAATTCATGATTCATGATTCAACTTATGATTTATTTCATGATTCATGATTCAATTCATGATTCATGATTCATGATTCAATTCATGATTCATGATTCAATTCATGATTCATGATTCGATTCATGATTCATGATTCAATTCATGATTCATGATTCATTTAATGATTCATGATTCAATTTATGATTCAATTCATGATTCATGATTCGATTCATGATTCATGATTCCATTCATGATTCATGATTCCATTCATGATTCATGATTCATGATTCAATTCATGATTCATGATTCATGATTCGATTCATGATTCATGATTTGATTCATAAATCATGATTCAATTCTTGATTCAATTAATGATTCATGATTCATTTCATGATTAATGATTCAATTCATAATTCATGATTCATGATGCATGATTCAATTCATGATTCATTATGATGCATGATTCAATTCATGATTCATGATTCAATTCATGATTCATGATTTGATTCATGATTCATGATTCTTGATTCATGATTTAGTTCATGATTCATGATTTAATTCATGATTAATGATTTATGTTTCAATTCATGATTCATGATTCATTTCATGATTCAATTCGTGAACCAATTCATGATTCATGATTCAATTCATGATTCATGATTTGATTCATGATTCATGATTCATAATTCATGATTCATAATTCGTGATTCAATTCATGATTCATGATTCGATTCATGATTCATAATTCGATTCATGATTCATGATTCAATTCATGATTCATTTCATGCATCATCAATTCATGATTCATGATTCAATTTATAATTCATGATTCGATTCATGATTTATGATTCGAATCATGATTCAATTCATGATTCATGATTCATTTCATGATTCATGATTCATTTCATGATTCATGATTCATGATTAGATTCATGATTCATGATTCGATTCATGATTCATGATTCATGATTCAATTCATGATTCATGATTCGATTCATGATTCATGATTCATTTCATGATTCATGATTCATGATTCAATTCATGATTCAATTCATGATTCATGATTCGATTCATGATTCGATTCATGATTAATAATTCAATTCATGATTCATGATTCGATTCATGATTCATGATTCGATTCATGATTCATGATTCATTTCATGATTAATTATTCAATTCATGATTCATGATTCGATTCATGATTCATGATTCGATTCATGATTCATGATTCCATTCATAATTCATGATTCATGATTCAATTCATGATTCATGATTCATGATTCGATTCATAAATTATGATTCAATTCATGATTCAATTCATGATTCATGATTCGTTTCATGATTCATGATTCAATTCATAATTCATGATTCATGATTCATGATTCAATTCATGATTCATGATTCATGATTCAATTCATGATTCATGATTCATGATTTAAATTCATGATTCATGATTTAATTCATGATTCAATTCATGATTTATGATTCAATTCATGATTCACGATTCATGATTCAATTCATGATTCAATTCATGATTCATGATTCAATTCATGATTCATGATTTGATTCATGATTTAATTCATGATTCATGATTCATGATTTGATTCATGATTTATGATTCAATTCATGATTCATGATTCATGATTCAATTCATGATTCATGATTCAATTCATGATTCATGATTCATTTCATGATTTAATTCATGATTCATGATTCATGATTAGATTCATAATTCATGATTCATGATTCAATTTATGATTCATGATTCAATTCATGATTCAATTTATGATTCATGATTCATGATTTGATTCATGATTCATGATTCATGAATTATGATTCAATTCATGATTCATGATTCGATTCATGATTCAATTCATGATTCATTTAATGATTCAATTCATGATTCATGATTCAATTCATGATTCGATTCATAATTCATGATTTGATTCATGATTCATAATATGAATTATGATTCATGATTCAATTTATGATTCATGATTCATTTCATGATTCATGATTCATGATTCAATTCATGATTCAGTTCATGATTCATGATTCTATTCATGATTCTTGATTTATGATTGAAATTAAGATTCATGATTCATTAATCATGATTCAATAATGATTCATAATTCATTTCATGATTAAATTCATGATTCATGATTCAATTCATGATTCATGATTCGATTCATGATTCATGATTCGATTCAAGATTCATGATTTAATTCATGATTCATTATTCAGTTCATGATTCAGTTCATGATTCATGATTCAATTCATGATTCATGATTCAATCCATGATTCATGATTCATTTCATGATACATGATTCATGTTTCAATTCATGATTCAGTTCATGATTCATGATTCAATTCATGATTCATGATTCAATTCATGATTCAATTCATGATTCATGATTCAATTCATGATTCATGATTCGATTCATGATTCATGATTCAATTCATGATTCATGATTCATGAATTATGATTTAATTCATGATTCGATTCATGATTCATGATTCAATTCATGATTCATGATTCGATTCATGATTCATGATTCGATTCATGATTCATGATTCAATTCATGATTCATGATTCATGATTAATGATTCAATTCATGATTCATGATTCATGATTCATGATTCAATTCATGATTCATGATTCATGATTCAATTCATGATTCAATTCATGATTCATGATTCAATTCATGATTCATGGTTCATGATTCGATTCATGATTCATGATTCGATTCATGATTCATGATTCATGATTCAATTCATGATTCATGATTCGATTCATGATTCATGATTCGATTCATGATTCATGATTCAATTCATGATTCATGATTCGATTCATGATTCATGATTCATGATTCAATTCATGATTCATGATTCATATTTAATGATTCAATTCATGATTCATGATTCATGATTCAATTCATGATTCATGATTCATGATTCGATTCATGATTCATGATTAATGATTCAATTCATGATTCATGATTCATGATTCAATTCATGATTCAATTCATGATTCAATTCATGATTCAATTCATGATTCATGATTCAATTCATGATTCATGGTTCATGATTCATAATTTATGATTCATGATTCAATTCATGATTCATGATTCAATTCATGATTCATGATTCAATTCATGATTTATGATTCGATTAATGATATATGATTTATTTCATGATTCATGATTCATGATTCAATTTATGATTCAATTCATGATTCATGATTTGATTCATGATTCATGATTTGATTCATGATTCATGATTCAATTAATGATTCATAATTCAACTCATGATTTATGATTCACTTCATGATTCATGATTCATGATTCAATTCATGATTTAATTCATGATTCATGATTCATGATTCAATTCATGATTCATGATTGAATTCATGATTCATGATTCAATTCATGATTCATGATTTGATTCAAGATTCATGATTCGATTCATGATTCATGATTCAATTAATGATTCATGATTCATTTCATGATTCATTATTCAATTCATGATTGAATTCATGATTCATGATTCGATTCATGATTCATAATTCCATTCTTGATTCATGATTCATGATTCAATTCATGATTCGATTCATGATTCATGATTCAATTAATGATTTGATTCATAAATAATGATTTAATTCATGATTCATGATTCGTTTCATGATTCATGATTCATGATTTGATTCATGATTCATAATTTGATTCATGATTCATGATTCAATTCATGATTCATGATTCGATTCATGATACAATTCATGATTCAAGATTCATTTCATGATTCATGATTCAATTCATGATTCAGTTCATGATTCATGATTCAATTCACGATTCATGATTCATGATTCGATTCATTATACAATTCATGATTCAAGATTCATTTTATGATTCATGATTCAATTCATGATTCAGTTCATGATTTATGATTCAATTCACGATTCATGATTCATGATTCATGATTCAATTCATGATTCATGATTCATGATTCAATTCATGATTCATGATTCATGATTCGATTCATGATTCATGATTCATGATACATGATTCAATTCATGTTTCATGAGTCATGATTCATCAATAGATTCATAATTCATGATTCATGATTCAATTCATGATTCATGATTCAATTCATGATTCATGTTTCGATTCATGATTCATGATTCAATTCATGATTTATGATTCATGATTCAATTAATGATTCAATTCATGATTCATGATTCGATTCATGATTCATGATTCGATTCATGATTCATGATTCAATTCATGATTCATGATTCGATTCATGATTCATGATTCGATTCATGATTCATGATTCAATTCATGATTCATGATTCAAATCATGATTCATGATTCAATTCATGATTCATGATTCATGATTCATGATTCAATTCATGATTCATGGTTCATGATTCATGATTTATAATTCATGATACAATTCATGATTCATGATTCAATTCATGATTCATGATTCGATTAATGATATATGATTTATTTCATGATTCATGATTCAATTCATGATTCATGATTCGATTCATGATTCACTTCATGATTCATGATTCATGATTCAATTAATGATTCATAATTCAAATCATGATTTATGATTCACTTCATGATTCATGATTCATGATTCAATTCATGATTCATGATTCATGATTCAATTCATGATTCATGATTCATGATTCAATTCATGATTCATGATTGAATTCATGATTCATGATTCGATTCAAGATTCATGATTCGATTCATGATTCATGATTCAATTAATGAGTTATGATTCATTTCATGATTCATTATTCAATTCATGATTGAATTCATGATTCATGATTCGATTCATGATTCATTATTCAATTCATGATTGAATTCATGATTCATGATTCAATTCATGATTCATAATTCCATTCTTGATTCATGATTCATGATTCAATTCATGATTCATGATTCGATTCATGATTTGATTCATAAATAATGATTTAATTCATGATTCATGATTCATTTCATGATTCATAATTCAATTCATGATTCGTTATTCATGATTTATGATTCAATTCATGATTCATAATTCATGATTTGATTCATGATTCATGATTCTTGATTCATGATGTGATACATGATTCATGATTCGTTTCATGATTCATGATTCAATTCATGATTAATGATTTATGATTCAATTAATGATTCATGATTCATTTCATGATTTAATTCATGATTCATGATTCAATTCATGATTCATGATTCAATTCATGATTCATGGTTCATGATTCATGATTTATGATTCATGATTCAATTCATGATTCATGATTCAATTCATGATTCATGATTCGATTAATGATATATGATTTATTTCATGATTCATGATTCATGATTCAATTCATGATTCAATTCATGATTCATGATTCGATTCATGATTCATGATTTGATTCATGATTCATGATTCAATTAATGATTCATAATTCAACTCATGATTTATGATTCACTTCATGATTCATGATTCATAATTCAATTCATGATTCAATTCATGATTCATGATTCAATTCATGATTCATGATTCATGATTGAATTCATGATTCATGATTCAATTCATGATTTATGATTTAATTTAAGATTCATGATTCGATTCATGATTCATGATTCAATTAATGATTCATGATTCATTTCATGATTCATTATTCAATTCATGATTGAATTCATGATTCATAATTCCATTCTTGATTCATGATTCATGATTCAATTCATGATTCATGATTCATGATTCGATTCATGATTTGATTCATAAATAATGATTTAATTAATGATTCATGATTCGTTTCATGATTCATGATTAAATTCATGATTCATGATTCATGATTTGATTCATGATTCATGATTTGAATCATGATTTATGATTTGATTCATGATTCATGATTCAATTCATGATTCATGATTCGATTCATGATACAATTCATGATCCAAGATTCATTTCATGATACATGATTCAATTCATGATTCAGTTCATGATTCATGATTCAATTCACGATTCATGATTCATGATTCGATTCATGATACAATTCATGATTCAAGATTCATTTTATGATTCATGATTCAATTCATGATTCAGTTCATGATTTATTATTCAATTCACGATTCATGATTCATGATTCAATTCATAATTCATGATTCAATTCATGATTCAATTCATGATTTATTTCATGATTCATGATTCAATTCATGATTCTGATTTATGTTTCAATTCATGATTCATGATTCAATTCATGATTCATGATTCGGTTCATGATTCATGATTCGATTCATAAATCATGATTCAATTCATGATTCATGATTCGTTTCATGATTCATGATTCAATTCATAATTCATGATTCATGATTCATGATTCAATTCGTGATTCATGATTCAATTCATGATTCATGATTCATGAATTGATTCATGATTCATGATTCATGATTCATGATTCATGATTCAATTCATGATTCATGATTCGATTCATAATTCATGATTCATTTCATGCATCATCAATTCATGATTCATGATTCAATTCATGATTCATGATTCGATTCATGATTTATGATTCGATTCATGATTTGATTCATGATTCAATTCATGATTCGATTCATGATTCATGATTTGATTCAAGATTCATGATTCGATTCATGATTCATGATTTAAATCATGATTCAATTCATGATTAATGATTCATGATTCAATTCATGATTTATGATTCAATTCATGATTCAATTCATGATTCATGATTCAACTTATGATTTATTTCATGATTCATGATTCAATTCATGATTCATGATTCATGATTCAATTCATGATTCATGATTCAATTCATGATTCATGATTCGATTCATGATTCATGATTCAATTCATGATTCATGATTCATTTAATGATTCATGATTCAATTCATGATTCAATTCATGATTCATGATTCGATTCATGATTCATGATTCCATTCATGATTCATGATTCCATTCATGATTCATGATTCATGATTCAATTCATGATTCATGATTCATGATTCGATTCATGATTCATGATTTGATTCATAAATCATGATTCAATTCTTGATTCAATTAATGATTCATGATTCATTTCATGATTAATGATTCAATTCATAATTCATGATTCATGATGCATGATTCAATTCATGATTCATGATTCAATTCATGATTCATGATTTGATTCATGATTCATGATTCTTGATTCATGATTTAGTTCATGATTCATGATTTAATTCATGATTAATGATTTATGATTCAATTCATGATTCATGATTCATTTCATGATTCAATTCGTGAACCAATTCATGATTCATGATTCAATTCATGATTCATGATTTGATTCATGATTCATGATTCATAATTCATGATTCATAATTCATGATTCAATTCATGATTCATGATTTGATTCATGATTCATGATTCATAATTCATGATTCATAATTCATGATTCAATTCATGATTCATGATTCGATTCATGATTCATAATTCGATTCATGATTCATGATTCAATTCATGATTCATTTCATGCATCATCAATTCATGATTCATGATTCAATTTATAATTCATGATTCGATTCATGATTTATGATTCGAATCATGATTCAATTCATGATTCATGATTCATTTCATGATTCATGATTCATTTCATGATTCATGATTCATGATTAGATTCATGATTCATGATTCGATTCATGATTCATGATTCATGATTCAATTCATGATTCATGATTCGATTCATGATTCATGATTCATTTCATGATTCATGATTCATGATTCAATTCATGATTCAATTCATGATTCATGATTCGATTCATGATTCGATTCATGATTAATAATTCAATTCATGATTCATGATTCGATTCATGATTCATGATTCGATTCATGATTCATGATTCATTTCATGATTAATTATTCAATTCATGATTCATGATTCGATTCATGATTCATGATTCGATTCATGATTCATGATTCCATTCATAATTCATGATTCATGATTCAATTCATGATTCATGATTCATGATTCGATTCATAAATTATGATTCAATTCATGATTCAATTCATGATTCATGATTCGTTTCATGATTCATGATTCAATTCATAATTCATGATTCATGATTCATGATTCAATTCATGATTCATGATTCATGATTCAATTCATGATTCATGATTCATGATTTAAATTCATGATTCATGATTTAATTCATGATTCAATTCATGATTTATGATTCAATTCATGATTCACGATTCATGATTCAATTCATGATTCAATTCATGATTCATGATTCAATTCATGATTCATGATTTGATTCATGATTTAATTCATGATTCATGATTCATGATTTGATTCATGATTTATGATTCAATTCATGATTCATGATTCATGATTCAATTCATGATTCATGATTCAATTCATGATTCATGATTCATTTCATGATTTAATTCATGATTCATTTCATGATTAGATTCATAATTCATGATTCATGATTCAATTTATGATTCATGATTCAATTCATGATTCAATTTATGATTCATGATTCATGATTTGATTCATGATTCATGATTCATGAATTATGATTCAATTCATGATTCATGATTCGATTCATGATTCAATTCATGATTCATTTAATGATTCAATTCATGATTCATGATTCAATTCATGATTCGATTCATAATTCATGATTTGATTCATGATTCATAATATGAATTATGATTCATGATTCAATTTATGATTCATGATTCATTTCATGATTCATGATTCATGATTCAATTCATGATTCAGTTCATGATTCATGATTCTATTCATGATTCTTGATTTATGATTCAAATTAAGATTCATGATTCATTAATCATGATTCAATAATGATTCATAATTCATTTCATGATTAAATTCATGATTCATGATTCAATTCATGATTCATGATTCGATTCATGATTCATGATTCGATTCAAGATTCATGATTTAATTCATGATTCATTATTCAGTTCATGATTCAGTTCATGATTCATGATTCAATTCATGATTCATGATTCAATCCATGATTCATGATTCATTTCATGATACATGATTCATGTTTCAATTCATGATTCAGTTCATGATTCATGATTCAATTCATGATTCATGATTCAATTCATGATTCAATTCATGATTCATGATTCAATTCATGATTCATGATTCGATTCATGATTCATGATTCAATTCATGATTCATGATTCATGAATTATGATTTAATTCATGATTCATGATTCGATTCATGATTCATGATTCAATTCATGATTCATGATTCGATTCATGATTCATGATTCGATTCATGATTCATGATTCAATTCATGATTCATGATTCATGATTAATGATTCAATTCATGATTCATGATTCATGATTCATGATTCAATTCATGATTCATGATTCATGATTCAATTCATGATTCAATTCATGATTCATGATTCAATTCATGATTCATGGTTCATGATTCGATTCATGATTCATGATTCGATTCATGATTCATGATTCATGATTCATGATTCAATTCATGATTCATGATTCGATTCATGATTCATGATTCGATTCATGATTCATGATTCAATTCATGATTCATGATTCGATTCATGATTCATGATTCATGATTCAATTCATGATTCATATTTAATGATTCAATTCATGATTCATGATTCATGATTCAATTCATGATTCATGATTCATGATTCGATTCATGATTCATGATTAATGATTCAATTCATGATTCATGATTCATGATTCAATTCATGATTCAATTCATGATTCAATTCATGATTCAATTCATGATTCATGATTCAATTCATGATTCATGGTTCATGATTCATAATTTATGATTCATGATTCAATTCATGATTCATGATTCAATTCATGATTCATGATTCAATTCATGATTTATGATTCGATTAATGATATATGATTTATTTCATGATTCATGATTCATGATTCAATTTATGATTCAATTCATGATTCATGATTTGATTCATGATTCATGATTTGATTCATGATTCATGATTCAATTAATGATTCATAATTCAACTCATGATTTATGATTCACTTCATGATTCATGATTCATGATTCAATTCATGATTTAATTCATGATTCATGATTCATGATTCAATTCATGATTCATGATTCATGATTGAATTCATGATTCATGATTCAATTCATGATTCATGATTTGATTCAAGATTCATGATTCGATTCATGATTCATGATTCAATTAATGATTCATGATTCATTTCATGATTCATTATTCAATTCATGATTGAATTCATGATTCATGATTCGATTCATGATTCATAATTCCATTCTTGATTCATGATTCATGATTCAATTCATGATTCGATTCATGATTCATGATTCAATTAATGATTTGATTCATAAATAATGATTTAATTCATGATTCATGATTCGTTTCATGATTCATGATTCATGATTTGATTCATGATTCATAATTTGATTCATGATTCATGATTCAATTCATGATTCATGATTCGATTCATGATACAATTCATGATTCAAGATTCATTTCATGATTCATGATTCAATTCATGATTCAGTTCATGATTCATGATTCAATTCACGATTCATGATTCATGATTCGATTCATGATACAATTCATGATTCAAGATTCATTTTATGATTCATGATTCAATTCATGATTCAGTTCATGATTTATGATTCAATTCACGATTCATGATTCATGATTCATGATTCAATTCATGATTCATGACTCATGATTCAATTCATGATTCATGATTCATGATTCGATTCATGATTCATGATTCATGATACATGATTCAATTCATGTTTCATGAGTCATGATTCATCAATAGATTCATAATTCATGATTCATGATTCAATTCATGATTCATGATTCAATTCATGATTCATGTTTCGATTCATGATTCATGATTCAATTCATGATTTATGATTCATGATTCAATTAATGATTCAATTCATGATTCATGATTCGATTCATGATTCATGATTCGATTCATGATTCATGATTCAATTCATGATTCATGATTCGATTCATGATTCATGATTCGATTCATGATTCATGATTCAATTCATGATTCATGATTCAAATCATGATTCATGATTCAATTCATGATTCATGATTCATGATTCATGATTCAATTCATGATTCATGGTTCATGATTCATGATTTATAATTCATGATACAATTCATGATTCATGATTCAATTCATGATTCATGATTCGATTAATGATATATGATTTATTTCATGATTCATGATTCAATTCATGATTCATGATTCGATTCATGATTCACTTTATGATTCATGATTCATGATTCAATTAATGATTCATAATTCAAATCATGATTTATGATTCACTTCATGATTCATGATTCATGATTCAATTCATGATTCATGATTCATGATTCAATTCATGATTCATGATTCATGATTCAATTCATGATTCATGATTGAATTCATGATTCATGATTCGATTCAAGATTCATGATTCGATTCATGATTCATGATTCAATTAATGAGTTATGATTCATTTCATGATTCATTATTCAATTCATGATTGAATTCATGATTCATGATTCGATTCATGATTCATTATTCAATTCATGATTGAATTCATGATTCATGATTCAATTCATGATTCATAATTCCATTCTTGATTCATGATTCATGATTCAATTCATGATTCATGATTCGATTCATGATTTGATTCATAAATAATGATTTAATTCATGATTCATGATTCATTTCATGATTCATAATTCAATTCATGATTCGTTATTCATGATTTATGATTCAATTCATGATTCATAATTCATGATTTGATTCATGATTCATGATTCTTGATTCATGATGTGATACATGATTCATGATTCGTTTCATGATTCATGATTCAATTCATGATTAATGATTTATGATTCAATTAATGATTCATGATTCATTTCATGATTTAATTCATGATTCATGATTCAATTCATGATTCATGATTCAATTCATGATTCATGGTTCATGATTCATGATTTATGATTCATGATTCAATTCATGATTCATGATTCAATTCATGATTCATGATTCGATTAATGATATATGATTTATTTCATGATTCATGATTCATGATTCAATTCATGATTCAATTCATGATTCATGATTCGATTCATGATTCATGATTTGATTCATGATTCATGATTCAATTAATGATTCATAATTCAACTCATGATTTATGATTCACTTCATGATTCATGATTCATAATTCAATTCATGATTCAATTCATGATTCATGATTCAATTCATGATTCATGATTCATGATTGAATTCATGATTCATGATTCAATTCATGATTTATGATTTGATTTAAGATTCATGATTCGATTCATGATTCATCATTCAATTAATGATTCATGATTCATTTCATGATTCATTATTCAATTCATGATTGAATTCATGATTCATAATTCCATTCTTGATTCATGATTCATGATTCAATTCATGATTCATGATTCATGATTCGATTCATGATTTGATTCATAAATAATGATTTAATTCATGATTCATGATTCGTTTCATGATTCATGATTAAATTCATGATTCATGATTCATGATTTGATTCATGATTCATGATTTGAATCATGATTTATGATTTGATTCATGATTCATGATTCAATTCATGATTCATGATTCGATTCATGATACAATTCATGATCCAAGATTCATTTCATGATACATGATTCAATTCATGATTCAGTTCATGATTCATGATTCAATTCACGATTCATGATTCATGATTCGATTCATGATACAATTCATGATTCAAGATTCATTTTATGATTCATGATTCAATTCATGATTCAGTTCATGATTTATTATTCAATTCACGATTCATGATTCATGATTCATGATTCATGATTCATGATTCAATTCCTTATTCATGATTCGATTCATGATTCATGATTCAATTCATGATTCAATTCATGATTCATGATTCAATTCATGATTCATGATTCATGATTCGATTCATAATTCATGATTCACGATTCATGATTCAATTCATGATTCATGAGTCATGATTCATCAATAGATTCATAATTCATGATTCATGATTCAATTCATGATTCATGATTCAATTCATGATTCATGTTTCGATTCATGATTCATGATTCAATTCATGATTTATGATTCATGATTCAATTAATGATTCAATTCATGATTCATGATTCGATTCATGATTCATGATTCGATTCATGATTCATGATTCAATTCATGATTCATGATTCGATTCATGATTCATGATTCGATTCATGATTCATGATTCAATTCATGATTCATGATTCAAATCATGATTCATGTTTCACTTCATGATTCATGATTCATTTCATGATTCATGATTCATGATTCAATTTATGATTCATGATTTGATTCATGATTCATGATTCAATTCATGATTCATGATTTGATTCATGATTCATGATTCAATTCATGATTCATTTAATGATTCAATTCATGATTCATGATTCAATTGATGATTCATGATTCGATTCATGATTCATGATTCGAATTATGATTCATGATTCAATTTATGATTCATGATTCATTTCATGATTCATGATTCATGATTCAATTCATGATTCAGTTCATGATTCATGATTCAATTCATGATTCATGATTTATGATTCAAATTAAGATTCATGATTCATTAATCATGATTCAATAATGATTCATAATTCATTTCATGATTAAGTTCATGATTCATGATTCAATTCATGATTTAATTCATGATTCATGATTCGATTCATGATTCATGATTCGATTCAAGATTTATGATTTAATTCATGATTCATGATTCAGTTCATGATTCAGTTCATGATTCATGATTCAATTCATGATTCATGATTTATGATTCAAATCAAGATTCATGATTCATGATTAAATTAATGATTCAAAATTCATTTCATGATTAAATTCATGATTTATTTTATGATTCATGATTCATGATTCAATTCATGATTCATTATTCGATTCATGATTCATGATTCGATTTAAGATTCATGAATTAATTCATGATTCATGATTCGATTCATGATTCATGATTCAATTCATGATTCATGATTCATGATTCAATTCATGATTCATGATTCATGATTCATTATTCAATTCATAATTCATGATTCGATCCATGAATTATGATTCGATTCATGATTCATGATTCAATTAATGATTCATTTCATGATTCAATTCATGATTCATGATTCAAGTCATGATTCATGATTTGATTCATGATTCATGATTCGATTCATGCTACAATTCATGATTCAAGATTCATTTCATGATTCATGATTCATGATTCAATTCATGATTCAGATTATCATTCATGATTCAATTCACGATTCATGATTCATGATTCATGATTCAATTCATGATTCAATGATCATGATTCATGATTAGATTCATAATTCATGATTCATGATTCAATTCATGATTCATGATTCAATTCATGATTCATGATTCATGATTCAATTCATGATTCATGATTCAGGATTCTTGATTCAATTCATGATTCATGATTCGATTCATGATTCATGATTCGATTCATGATTCATGATTCAATTCATGATTCATTTCATGATTCAATTCATGATTCAAGATTCATTTCATGATTCATGATTCATGATTCAATTCATGATTCAGTTCATGATTCATAATTCAATTCACGATTCATGATTCATGATTCAATTCATGATTCATGATTTGATTCATGATTCATGATTCATGATTCAATTCATGATTTATGATTTGATTCATGATTCATGATTCAATTCATGATTCATTTAATGATTCAATTCATGATTAATGATTCAATTTATTTTTCATGATTCATTTCATGATTCATGATTCATGATTCAATTCATGATTCAGTTCATGATTCATGATTCAATTCATGTTTCATGATTTATGATTCATGAATCCTGATTCATTAATCATGATTCAATAATGATTCATAATTCATTTCATAATTAAATTCATGATTCATGATTCTTGATTCAATTCATGATTCAATTCATGATTCAATTCATGATTCATGATTCGATTCATGAATCATAATTTGATTCAAGATTCATGATTTAATTCATGGTTCATGATTCAATTCATGATTCAGTTCATGATTCATGATTCACTTCATGATTCATGATTTATGATTCAAATTAAGATTCATGATTCATGATTCAATTAATGATTCATAATTCATTTCATGATTATTCTCATGATTCATTTTATGATTCATGATTCATGATTCAATTCATGATTCATGTTTCGATTCATGATTCATGATTCAATTAATGATTCATAATTCATTTCATGATTAAATTCATGATTCATTTTATGATTCATGATTCATGATTCAATTCATGATTCATGTTTCGATTCATGATTCATGATTCGATACAAGATTCATGATTTAATTCATGATTCATGATTCGATTCATGATTCATGATTCAATTCATGATTCATGATTCATGATTCATTATTCATGATTCAATTCATGATTCATGATTCGATTCATGAATTATGATTCGATTCATGATTCATGATTCAATTCATGATTCATTTCATGATTCAATTCATGATTCATGATTCAATTCATGATTCATGATTCGATTCATGATTCAGGATTCGATTCATGATAGAATTCATGATTCAAGATTAATTTCATGATTCATGATTCAATTCATGATTCAGTTCATGATTCATGATTCAATTCACGATTCATGATTCATGATTCATGATTCAATTCATGATTCATGAATTATGATTCATGATTAGATTCATAATTCATGATTCATGATTCAATTCATGATTCATGATTTGATTCATGATTCATGATTCGATTCATGATACAATTCATGATTCAAGATTCATTTTATGATTCATGATTCATGATTCAATTAATGATTCATGATTCAATTCATGATTCATGATTCGATTCATGATTCATGATTCCATTCATGATTCATGATTCATGATTCAATTCATGATTCATGATTCATGATTCAATTCATGATTCATGATTTGTTTCATGATTCATGATTCAATTCATGATTCATGATTCATGATTTGATTCATGGAATATTATTCTTGATTCATGATTCAATTCATGATTCATGATTCATTTCATGATTCATGATTCATGATTGAAATTATGATTCAGTTCATGATTCAATATTTCAATTCATGATTCATGATTCGATTCATGATTCATAATTAATGATTCATGATTCATGATTTAATTCCTGATTCATGATTCAATTCATGATTCATGATTCAATTCATGATTCAATTCATGATTCATGATTCAATTCATGATTCATGATTCATGATTCGATTCATGATTCATGATTCATGATTCATGATTCAATTCATGATTCATGATTCATGATTAGATTCATAATTCATGATTCATGATTCAATTCATGATTCAATTCATGATTCATAATTCGATTCATGATTCATGATTCGATTCATGATTCATGATTCAATTCATGATTCATTTCATGATTCAATTCATGATTCATGATTTGATTCATGATTCTTGATTCATGATTTGATTAATGATTTATGATTCAATTCATGATTCATGATTCATTTCATGATTTAATTCATGATTCATTTCATGATTCATGATTCATGATTCAATTCATGATTCAATTCATGATTCATGATTCAATTCATGATTCATGATTCATGATTCAATTCATGATTCATGATTCAATTCATGATTCATGATTCATGATTCAATTCATGATTCATGGTTCGATTCATGATTCATGATTCAATTCATGATTCAATTCATGATTCATGATTCAATTCATGACTCATGATTCAATTCATGACTCATGATTCAATTCATGATTCATTTCATGATTCATGATTCATGTTTCAATTCATGATTCAGTTCATGATTCATGATTCAATTCATGATTCATGATTCATAATTCGATTCATGATTCATGATTCATGATTTATGATTCAATTCATGATTCATGACTCAATTCATGATTCATGATTCGATTCATGATTCATGATTCATTTCATGATTCATGATTCATTATTAAATTCATGATTCAATTCATGATTCAATTCATGATTCATGATTCGATTCATGATTCATGATTCGATTCATGATTCATGATTCAATTCATGATTCATGATTCAATTCATGATTCATGATTCGATTAATGATTTATGATTCGATTCATTATTCATGATTCAATTCATGATTCATGATTCAATTCATAATTCATGATTCGATTCATGATTCATGATTCGATTCATAATTCATGATTCAATTCATGATTCATGATTCATTTCATGATTCATTATTCAATTCATTATTCATGATTCAATTCATGATTCAATTCATGATTCATGATTCAATTCATGATTCATGGTTCATGATTCATGATTCATGATTCAATTCATGATTCATGATTCAATTCATTATTCATGATTCAATTCATGATTCATGGTTCAATTCACGATTCATGATACAATTCATGATTCAAGATTCATTTCATGATTCATGATTCATGATTCAATTCATGATTCAGTTCATGATTCATGATTCAATTCACGATTCATGATTCATGATTCATGATTTAATTCATGATTCATGATTCGATTCATGATTCATGATTTAATTCATGATTCATTTATTGATTCAATTCATGATTCATGATTCAATTCATGATTCATGATTCGATTCATGATTCATGATTCGATTCATGATTCATGATTCAATTTATGATTCATAATTCAATTTATGATTCAGTTCATGATTCATGATTCAAATCATGATTCATGATTCAAATCATGATTCATGATTTATGATTCAAATTAAGATTCATGATTCATTATTCATGATTCAATAATGATTCATAATTCATTTCATGATAAAATTCATAATTCATGATTCATGATTCAATTCATGATTCAATTCATGATTTATGATTCGATTCATGATTCATAATTTTATTCAAGATTCATGATTTAATTCATGATTCATGATTCAATTCATGATTCAGTTCATGATTCATGATTCAATTCATGATTCATGATTTATGTTTCAAATTAAGATTCATGATTCATGATTCAATTAATGATTCATAATTCATTTCATGATTAAATTCATGATTCATATTATGATTCATGATTCATGATTCAATTCATGATTCATGATTTGATTCATGATTCATGATTCGATACAAGATTCATGATTAAATTCATGATTCATTTTATGATTCATGATTCATGATTCAATTTATGATTCGATTCATGATTCATGATTCGATACAAGATTCATGATTTAATTCATGATTCATGATTCGATTCATGATTCATGATTCAATTCATGATTCATGATTCATGATTCAATTCATGATTCATGATTCATGATTCATGATTCAAGATTCAATTCATGATTCATGATTCAATTCATGATTCATGATTCATGATTCATGATTCAAGATTCAATTCATGATTCATGATTCGATTCATGATTCATGATTCGATTCATGATTCGATTCATGATTCATGATTCAATTCATGATTCATTTCATGATTCAATTCATGATTCATGATTCAATTCATGATTCATGATTCGATTCATGATTCAGGATTCGATTCATGATAGAATTCGTGATTCAAGATTAATTTCATGATTCATGATTCAATTCATCATTCAGTTCATGATTTATGATACAATTCACGATTCATGATTCATGAATTATGATTCATTTCATGATTCATGATTAGATTCATAATTCATGATTCATGATTAAATTCATGATTCATGATTCAATTCATGATTCATGATTCGATTTATGATTCATTATTCATTTCATGATTCATGATTCATGATTCAATTCATGATTCAATTCATGATTCAATTAATGATTCATGATTAGATTCATGGTTCATGATTCGATTCATGATTCATGATTCAATTCATGATTCATGATTCAAATCATGATTCATGATTCAATTCATGATTCATGATTCATGATTCAATTCATGATTTTTTTCATGATTCATGATTGAATTCATGATTCAATTCATGATTTATTTCATGATTCATGATTCAATTCATGATTTATGATTCAATTCATTAATCATTATTCAATTCATTATTCATGATTCGATGCATGATTCATGATTCCATTCATGATTCAAATCATGAATCATGATTCGATTCATGATTTATGATTCCATTCATGATTCATGATTCATGATTCAATTCATGATTCATGATTCATGATTCGATTCATGATTCATGATTCCATTCATGATTCATGATTCATGATTCAATTCATTATTCATGATTTGTTTCATGATTCAAGATTCAATTCATAAATCATGATTCATGATTTGATTCATGGATCATGATTCTTGATTCATGATTCAATTCATGATTCATGATTCATTTTATGATTTATTATTCAATTCATGAATTGTGATTTAATTCATGATTCAATTCATGATTCATGATTCAATTCATGATTCATGGTTCATGATTCATGATTCATGATTCAATTCATGATTCATGATTTAATTCATGATTCATGATTCGATTCATGATTCATGATTCATGATTCGATTCATGATTCATGATTCGATTCATGATTCATGATTTAATTAATGATTCATTATTCAAATCATGATTCAATTCATGATTCCATTCATGATTCATGATTCATGATTGAATTCATGATTCATGATTCATGATTCAATTCATGATTCATGATTCAATTCATGATTCGATTCATGATTCATGATTCAATTCATGATTCAATTCATGATTCATGATTCAATTCATGATTCATGATTCAATTCATGATTCATGATTCCATTCATGATTCATGATTCCATTCATGATTCAATTCATGATTCATGATTCATGATTCAATTCATGATTCATGATTTGTTTCATGATTCATGATTCAATTCATGATTCATGATTCATGATTTGATTCATGGATCATGATTCTTGATTCATGATTCAATTCATGATTCATGATTCATTTCATGATTCATGATTCATGATTCAAATTATGATTCAGTTCATGATTCAATATTTCAATTCATGATTCATGATTCGATTCATGATTCATGATTCATGATTCATGATTTAATTCCTGATTCATGATTCAATTCATGATTCATGATTTAATTCATGATTCAATTCATGATTCATGATTCAATTCATGATTCATGATTCATGATTCGATTCATGATTCATGATTCATGATTCATGATTCAATTCATGATTCATGATTCATGATTAGATTCATAATTCATGATTCATGATTCAATTCATGATTCAATTCATGATTCATAATTCGATTCATGATTCATGATTCGATTCATGATTCATGATTCAATTCATGATTCATTTCATGATTCAATTCATGATTCATGATTTGGTTCATGATTCTTGATTCATGATTTGATTAATGATTTATGATTCAATTCATGATTCATGATTCAATTCATGATTCATGATTCATGATTCAATTCATGATTCATGATTCAATTCATGATTCATGATTCAATTCATGATTCATGGTTCTATTCATGATTCATGATTCAATTCATGATTCAATTCATGATTCATGATTCAATTCATGACTCATGATTCAATTCATGACTCATGATTCAATTCATGATTCATTTCATGATTCATGATTCATGTTTCAATTCATGATTCAGTTCATGATTCATGATTCAATTCATGATTCATGATTCATAATTCGATTCATGATTCATGATTCATGATTCATGATTCATGATTCAATTCCAGATTCATGATTCGATTCATGATTCATGATTCAATTCATGATTCAATTCATGATTCATGATTCAATTCATGATTCATGATTCATGATTCGATTCATGATTCATGATTCATGATTTATGATTCAATTCATGATTCATGACTCAATTCATGATTCATGATTCGATTCATGATTCATGATTCATTTCATGATTCATGATTCATTATTAAATTCATGATTCATTATTAAATTCATGATTCAATTCATGATTCAATTCATGATTCATGATTCGATTCATGATTCATGATTCGATTCATGATTCATGATTCAATTCATGATTCATGATTCAATTCATGATTCATGATTCGATTAATGATTTATGATTCGATTCATTATTCATGATTCAATTCATGATTCATGATTCAATTCATAATTCATGATTCGATTCATGATTCATGATTCGATTCATAATTCATGATTCAATTCATGATTCATGATTCATTTCATGATTCATAATTCAATTAATTATTCATGATTCAATTCATGATTCAATTCATGATTCATGATTCAATTCATGATTCATGGTTCATGATTCATGATTCATGATTCAATTCATGATTCATGATTCAATTCATTATTCATGATTCAATTCATGATTCATGGTTCAATTCACGATTCATGATACAATTCATGATTCAAGATTCATTTCATGATTCATGATTCATGATTCAATTCATGATTCAGTTCATGATTCATGATTCAATTCACGATTCATGATTCATGATTCATGATTTAATTCATGATTCATGATTCGATTCATGATTCATGATTTAATTCATGATTCATTTATTGATTCAATTCATGATTCATGATTCAATTCATGAGTCATGATTCGATTCATGATTCATGATTCGATTCATGATTCATGATTCAATTTATGATTCATAATTCAATTTATGATTCAGTTCATGATTCATGATTCAAATCATGATTCATGATTCAAATCATGATTCATGATTTATGATTCAAATTAAGATTCATGATTCATTATTCATGATTCAATAATGATTCATAATTCATTTCATGATAAAATTCATGATTCATGATTCAATTCATGATTTATGATTCGATTCATGATTCATAATTTTATTCAAGATTCATGATTTAATTCATGATTCATGATTCAATTCATGATTCAGTTCATGATTCATGATTCAATTCATGATTCATGATTTATGTTTCAAATTAAGATTCATGATTCATGATTCAATTAATGATTCATAATTCATTTCATGATTAAATTCATGATTCATATTATGATTCATGATTCATGATTCAATTCATGATTCATGATTTGATTCATGATTCATGATTCGATACAAGATTCATGATTAAATTCATGATTCATTTTATGATTCATGATTCATGATTCAATTTATGATTCGATTCATGATTCATGATTCGATACGAGATTCATGATTTAATTCATGATTCATGATTCGATTCATGATTCATGATTCAATTCATGATTCATGATTCATGATTCAATTCATGATTCATGATTCATGATTCATGATTCAAGATTCAATTCATGATTCATGATTCGATTCATGATTCATGATTCGATTCATGATTCATGATTCGATTCATGATTCATGATTCAATTCATGATTCATTTCATGATTCAATTCATGATTCATGATTCAATTCATGATTCATGATTCGATTCATGATTCAGGATTCGATTCATGATAGAATTCGTGATTCAAGATTAATTTCATGATTCATGATTCAATTCATCATTCAGTTCATGATTCATGATACAATTCACGATTCATGATTCATGAATTATGATTCATTTCATGATTCATGATTCATGATTAGATTCATAATTCATGATTCATGATTAAATTCATGATTCATGATTCAATTCATGATTCATGATTCGATTTATGATTCATTATTCATTTCATGATTCATGATTCATGATTCAATTCATGATTCAATTCATGATTCATGATTAGATTCATGGTTCATGATTCGATTCATGATTCATGATTCAATTCATGATTCATGATTCAAATCATGATTCATGATTCAATTCATGATTCATGATTCATGATTGAATTCATGATTTTTTTCATGATTCATGATTGAATTCATGATTCAATTCATGATTTATTTCATGATTCATGATTCAATTCATGATTTATGATTCAATTCATTAATCATTATTCAATTCATTATTCATGATTCGATGCATGATTCATGATTCCATTCATGATTCAAATCATGAATCATGATTCGATTCATGATTTATGATTCCATTCATGATTCATGATTCATGATTCAATTCATGATTCATGATTCATGATTCGATTCATGATTCATGATTCCATTCATGATTCATGATTCATGATTCAATTCATTATTCATGATTTGTTTCATGATTCAAGATTCAATTCATAAATCATGATTCATGATTTGATTCATGGATCATGATTCTTGATTCATGATTCAATTCATGATTCATGATTCATTTTATGATTTATTATTCAATTCATGAATTGTGATTCAATTCATGATTCAATTCATGATTCATGATTCAATTCATGATTCATGGTTCATGATTCATGATTCATGATTCAATTCATGATTCATGATTTAATTCATGATTCATGATTCGATTCATGATTCATGATTCAATTCATGATTCATGATTCAATTTATGCTTCATGATTCGATTCATGATTCATGATTTATTTCATAATTCATGATTCAATTCATGATTCAATTCATGATTCATGATTCGATTCATGATTCATGATTCATGATTCGATTCATGATTCATGATTCGATTCATGATTCATGATTTAATTAATGATTCATTATTCAAATCATGATTCAATTCATGATTCCATTCATGATTCATGATTCATGATTCAATTCATGATTCGATTCATGATTCATGATTCAATTCATGATTCAATTCATGATTCATGATTCAATTCATGATTCATGATTCGATTCATGATTCATGATTCCATTCATGATTCATGATTCCATTCATGATTCAATTCATGGTTCATGATTCATGATTCAATTCATGATTCATGATTTGTTTCATGATTCATGATTCAATTCATGATTCATGATTCATGATTTGATTCATGGATCATGATTCTTGATTCATGATTCAATTCATGATTCATGATTCATTTCATGATTCATGATTCATGATTGAAATTATGATTCAGTTCGTGATTCAATATTTCAATTCATGATTCATGATTCGATTCATGATTCATGATTCATGATTCATGATTTAATTCCTGATTCATGATTCAATTCATGATTCATGATTTAATTCATGATTCAATTCATGATTCATGATTCAATTCATGATTCATGATTCATGATTCGATTCATGATTCATGATTCATGATTCATGATTCATGATTCAATTCATGATTCATGATTCATGATTAGATTCATAATTCATGATTCATGATTCAATTCATGATTCAATTCATGATTCATAATTCGATTCATGATTCATGATTCGATTCATGATTCATGATTCAATTCATGATTCATTTCATGATTCAATTCATGATTCATGATTTGATTCATGATTCTTGATTCATGATTTGATTAATGATTTATGATTCAATTCATGATTCATGATTCATTTCATGATTTAATTCATGATTCATTTCATGATTTATGATTCATTATTCAATTCATGATTCAATTCATGATTCATGATTCAATTCATGATTCATGATTCATGATTCAATTCATGATTCATGATTCAATTCATGATTCATGATTCATGATTCAATTCATGATTCATGGTTCGATGCATGATTCATGATTCAATTCATGATTCAATTCATGATTCATGATTCAATTCATGACTCATGATTCAATTCATGATTCATTTCATGATTCAATTCATGATTCATGATTCAATTCATGATTCAGTTCATGATTCATGATTTAATTCATGATTCATAATTCGATTCATGATTCATGATTCATAATTCATGATTCATGATTCAATTCCAGATTCATGATTCGATTCATGATTCATGATTCAATTCATGATTCAATTCATGATTCAATTCATGATTCATGATTCATGATTCGATTCATGATTTATGATTCATGATTTATGATTCAATTCATGATTCATGACTCAATTCATGATTCATGATTCGATTGATGATTCATGATTCATTTCATGATTCATGATTCATGATTAAATTCATGATTCAATTCATGATTCATGATTCGATTCTTGATTCATGATTCGATTCATGATTCATGATTCAATTCATGATTCATGATTCAATTCATGATTCATGATTCGATTAATGATTTATGATTCGATTCATTATTCATGATTCAATTCATGATTCATGATTCAATTCATAATTCATGATTCGATTCATGATTCATGATTCGATTCATGATTCATGATTCAATTCATGATTCATGATTCATTTCATGATTCATTATTCAATTCATTATTCATGATTCAATTCATGATTCAATTCATGATTCATGATTCAATTCATGATTCATGGTTCATGATTCATGATTCATGATTCAATTCATGATTCATGATTCAATTCATTATTCATGATTCAATTCATGGTTCAATTCACGATTCATGATACAATTCATGATTCAAGATTCATTTCATGATTCATGATTCATGATTCAATTCATGATTCAGTTCATGATTCATGATTCAATTCATGATTCATGATTCGATTCATGATTCATGATTTAATTCATGATTCATTTATTGATTCAATTCATGATTCATGATTCAATTCATGATTCATGATTCGATTCATGATTCATGATTCGATTCATGATTCATGATTCAATTTATGATTCATGATTCAATTCATGATTCAGTTCATGATTCAAGATTCAAATCATGATTCATGATTCAAATCATGATTCATGATTTATGATTCAAATTAAGATTCATGATTCATTATTCATGATTCAATAATGATTCATAATTCATTTCATGATAAAATTCATGATTCATGATTCATGATTCAATTCATGATTCAATTCATGATTTATGATTCGATTCATGATTCATAATTCATTTCATGATTAAATTCATGATTCATTTTATGATTCATGATTCATGATTCAATTCATGATTCATGATTCGATTCATGATTCATGATTCGATACAAGATTCATGATTAAATTCATGATTCATTTTATGATTCATGAATTATGATTCAATTCATGATTTGATTCATGATTCATGATTCGATACAAGATTCATGATTTAATTCATGATTCATGATTTGATTCATGATTCATGATTCAATTCATGATTCATGATTCATGATTCAATTCATGATTCATGATTCATGATTCATGATTCATGATTCAAGATTCAATTCATGATTCATGATTCATGATTCGATTCATGATTCATGATTCAATTCATGATTCATTTCATGATTCAATTCATGATTCATGATTCAATTCATGATTTATGATTCGATTCATGATTCATGATTCGATTCATGATAGAATTCATGATTCAAGATTAATTTCATGATTCATGATTCATGATTCAATTCATGATTCATTTCATGATTCAATTCATGATTCATGATTCAATTCATGATTCATGATTCGATTCATGATTCAGGATTCGATTCATGATAGAATTCATGATTCAAGATTAATTTCATGATTCATGATTCAATTCATCATTCAGTTCATGATTCATGATACAATTCACGATTCATGATTCATGAATTATGATTCATTTCATGATTCATGATTCATGATTAGATTCATAATTCATGATTCATGATTCAATTCATGATTCATGATTCAATTCATGATTCATGATTCAATTCATGATTCATGATTTGATTTATGATTCATTTTTCATTTCATGATTCATGATTCATGATTCAATTCATGATTCAATTCATGATTCATGATTAGATTCATGGTTCATGATTCGATTCATGATTCATGATTCAAATCATGATTCATGATTCAAATCATGATTCATGATTGAATTCATGATTCATGATTCATGATTGAATTCATGATTTTTTTCATGATTCATTATTGAATTCATGATTCAATTCATGATTTATTTCATGATTTATGATTCAATTCATGATTTATGATTCAATTCATTAATCATTATTCAATTCATTATTCATGATTCGATTCATGATTCATGATTCCATTCATGATTCAATTCATGAATCATGATTCGATTCATGATTCATGATTCCATTCATGATTCATGATTCATGATTCAATTCATGATTTTTGATTCAATTCATTAATCATTATTCAATTCATTATTCATGATTCGATTCATGATTCATGATTCGATTCATGATTCAATTCATGAATCATGATTCGATTCATGATTCATGATTCCATTTATGATTCATGATTCATGATTCAATTTATGATTCATGATTCATGATTCGATTCATGATTCATGATTCCATTCATGATTCATGATTCATGATTCAATTCATTATTCATGATTTGTTTCATGATTCAAGATTCAATTCATAAATCATGATTCATGATTTGATTCATGGATCATGATTCTTGATTCATTATTCAATTCAAGATTCATGATTCATTTTATGATTCATGATTCATGATTCAAATTATGATTCAGTTCATGATTCAACATTTCAATTCATAAATCATGATTCATGATTTGATTGATGATTCATGATTCATGATTCATGATTTAATTCCTGATTCATGATTCGATTCATGATTCATGATTCAATTCATGATTCATGATTCATTTCATGATTCATTATTCAATTCATGAATTATGATTCAATTCATGATTCAATTCATGATTCATGATTCAATTCATGATTTATGGTTCATGATTCATGATTCATGATTCAATTCATGATTCATGATTTAATTCATGATTCATGATTCGATTCATGATTCATGATTCAATTCATGATTCATGATTCAATTTATGATTCATGATTCGATTCATGATTCATGATTTATTTCATAATTCATGATTCAATTCATGATTCAATTCATGATTCATGATTCGATTCATGATTCATGATTCGATTCATGATTCATGATTCGATTCATGATTCATGATTCAATTAATGATTCATTATTCAAATCATGATTCAATTCATGATTCCATTCATGATTCATGATTCAATTCATGATTCATGATTCATGATTCAATTCATGATTCATGATTCAATTCATGATTCGATTCATGATTCATGATTCAATTCATGATTCGATTCATGATTCATGATTCAATTCATGATTCATGATTCATTTCATGATTCATTATTCAATATATGGATGAATTCATGATTCATTATTCGATTCATAAATAATGATTTAATTCATTATTGAATTCATGATTAATGATTCAATTCATGATTCATTATTCATGATTCGATTCATGATTCGATTCATAAATAATGATTTAATTCATGATTCATGATTCGTTTCATGATTCATGATTCAATTCATGATTCATGATTTATGATTTATGATTCAATTCATGATTCATGATTTATGAATTATGATTCAATTCATGATTCATAATTCATGATTTGATTCATGATTCATGATTCATGATTTGATTCATGATTCATGATTCGTTTCATGATTCATGATTCATGATTCAATTCATGATTTAGTTCATGATTCATGATTCAATTCATGATTAATGAAGTATGATTCAATTCATGATTCATGATTCATGATTCAATTCATTATTCAATTCATGATTCATGATTCAATTCATGATTCATGATTCAATTCATGATTCATGATTCATGATTTGATTCATGATTCATGATTTGATTCATGATTCATGATTTTATTCATGATTCATGATTCAGGATTCATGAATCAATTCATGATTCATCATTCGATTCATGATTCAATTAATGATTCATTTCATGATTCAATTCATTATTCATCATTCAATTCATGATTCATGATTCATGATTCAGGATTCATGATTCAATTCATGATTCATGATTCAATTCATGATTCATGATTCATTTCATGATTCATGATTCAATTAATGATTCAGTTCATGATTCATGATTCAATTAATGGTTCATAATTCATTTCATGATTAAATTCATGATTCATTTTTTGATTCATGATTCATGATTCCATTCATGATTCATGATTCCATTCATGATTCATGATTCCATTCATGATTCATGATTCATGATTCAATTCATGATTCATGATTCATGATTCATGATTCAATTCATGATTCATGATTTGTTTCATGATTCATGATTCAATTCATGATTCATGATTCATGATTTGATTCATGGATCATGATTCTTGATTCATGATTCAATTCATGATTCATGATTCATTTCATGATTCATGATTCATGATTGATGATTCATGATTCATTTCATGATTCATGATTGATGATTCATGATTTAATTCCTGATTCATGATTCGATTCATGATTCAATTCATGATTCAATTCATGATTCATGATTCAATTCATGATTCATGATTCATGATTCATGATTCGATTCATGATTCATGATTCATGATTCATGATTCAATTCATGATTCATGATTCATGATTAGATTCATAATTCATGATTCATGATTCAATTCATGATTCATGATTCAATTCATGATTCATGATTCGATTCTTAATTCATGATTCAATTCATGATTCATTTCATGATTTAATTCATGATTCATGATTTGATTCATGATTCATGATTCTTGATTCATGATTTCATTAATGATTTATGATTCAATTCATGATTCATTTCATGATTTAATTCATGATTCATTTCATGATTCATGATTCATGATTCAATTCATGATTCAATTCATGATTCATGATTCAATTCATGATTCATGATTCATGATTCAATTCATGATTCATGATTCATGATTCAATTCATGATTCATGATTCGATTCATGATTCATGATTCAATTCATGATTCAATTCATGATTCATGATTCAATTCATGATTCATGATTCAATTCATGATTCATGATTCATTTCATGATTCATGATTTAATTAATGATTCAGTTCATGATTCATGATTCAATTAATGGTTCATAATTCATTTCATGATTAAATTCATGATTCATTTTTTGATTCATGATTCATGATTCAATTCATGATTCATGATTCCATTCATGATTCATGATTCATGATTCAATTCATGATTCATGATTCATGATTCAATTCATGATTCATGATTCATGATTCAATTCATGATTCATGATTCAATTCATGATTCATGATTCAATTCATGATTCATGATTTGTTTCATGATTCATGATTCAATTCATGATTCATGATTCATTTCATGATTCATGATTCAATTAATGATTCAGTTCATGATTCATGATTCAATTAATGGTTCATAATTCATTTCATGATTAAATTCATGATTCATTTTTTGATTCATGATTCATGATTCCATTCATGATTCATGATTCCATTCATGATTCATGATTCCATTCTTGATTCATGATTCATGATTCATAATTCAATTCATGATTTATGATTCATGATTTGATTCATGGATCATGATTCTTGATTCATGATTCAATTCATGATTCATGATTCATTTCATGATTCATGATTCATGATTCATGATTCATGATTCATTTCATGATTCATGATTCATGATTCATGATTCATGATTTAATTCCTGATTCATGATTCGATTCATGATTCAATTCATGATTCAATTCATGATTCATGATTCAATTCATGATTCATGATTCATGATTCATGATTCCATTCATGATTCATTATTCCATTCATGATTCATAATTCATGATTCAATTCATGATTCTTGATTCTTGATTCAATTCATGATTCATGATTCATTTCATGATTCATGATTCATGATTGATGATTCATGATTCATTTCATGATTCATGATTCATGATTCATGATTCATGATTTAATTCCTGATTCATGATTCGATTCATGATTCAATTCATGATTCAATTCATGATTCATGATTCAATTCATGATTCATGATTCATGATTCATGATTCGATTCATGATTCATGATTCATGATTCATGATTCAATTCATGATTCATGATTCATGATTAGATTCATAATTCATGATTCATGATTCAATTCATGATTCAATTCATGATTCATGATTTGATTCTTGATTCATGATTCAATTCATGATTCATTTCATGATTTAATTCATGATTCATGATTTGATTCATGATTCATGATTCTTGATTCATGATTTCATTAATGATTTATGATTCAATTCATGATTCATGATTCATTTCATGATTTAATTCATGATTCATTTGATGATTCATGATTCATGATTCAATTCATGATTCAATTCATGATTCATGATTCAAATTATGATTCATGATTCATGATTCAATTCATGATTCATGATTCATGATTCAATTCATGATTCATGATTCGATTCATGATTCAATTCATGATTCAATTCATGATTCATGATTCAATTCATGATTCATGATTCAATTCATGATTCATGATTCATTTCATGATTCATGATTCAATTAATGATTCAGTTCATGATTCATGATTCAATTAATGGTTCATAATTCATTTCATGATTAAATTCATGATTCATTTTTTGATTCATGATTCATGATTCAATTCATGATTTATGATTCCATTCATGATTCATGATTCAATTCATGATTCATGATTCATGATTCAATTCATGATTCATGATTTGTTTCATGATTCATGATTCAATTCATGATTCATGATTCATGATTTGATTCATGGATCATGATTCTTGATTCATGATTCAATTCATGATTCATGATTCAATTCATGATTCATGATTCATTTCATGATTCATGATTCATGATTGATGATTCATGATTCATTTCATGATTCATGATTGATGATTCATGATTTAATTCCTGATTCATGATTCGATTCATGATTCAATTCATGAATCAATTCATGATTCATGATTCATGATTCGATTCATGATTCATGATTCAATTCATGATTCATGATTCATGATTAGATTCATAATTCATGATTCATGATTCAATTCATGATTCAATTCATGATTCATGATTCGATTCTTGATTCATGATTCAATTCATGATTCATTTCATGATTTAATTCATGATTCATGATTTGATTGATGATTCATGATTCTTGATTCATGATTTCATTAATGATTTATGATTCAATTCATGATTCATGATTCATTTCATGATTTAATTCATGATTCATTTCATGATTCATGATTCATGATTCAATTCATGATTCAATTCATGATTCATGATTCAATTCATGATTCATGATTCAATTCATGATTCATAATTCATGATTCAATTCATGATTCATGATTCGATTTATGATTCATGATTCAATTCATGATTCAATTCATGATTCATGATTCAATTCATGATTCATGATTCATTTCATGATTCATGATTCATGTTTCAATTCATGATTCAATTCATGATTTATGATTCGATTCATGATTCATGATTCGATTCATGATTTATGATTCAATTCATGATTCATGATTCATGATTAATGATTCAATTCATGATTCATGATTCAATTCATGATTCATGATTCGATTAATGATTTATGATTCAAATCATTATTCATGATTCAATTCATGATTCATGATTCAATTCATGATTCATGATTCGATTCATGATTCATGATTCGATTCATGATTCATGATTCATTTCATGATTCATTATTCAATTCATGATTCATGATTCAATTCATGATTCAATTCATGATTCATGATTCAATTCATGGTTCATGATTCAATTCATGATTCATGATTCAATTCATGATTCATGGTTCATGATTCGATTCATGATTCATTATTCATGATTCAATTCATGATTCATGACTCAATTCATGATTCATGATTCGATTAATGATTCATGATTCATTTCATGATTCATGATTCATGATTAAATTCATGATTCAATTCA
Organism: Mixophyes fleayi; assembly: GCF_038048845.1. Lineage (NCBI taxonomy): Eukaryota > Metazoa > Chordata > Amphibia > Anura > Limnodynastidae > Mixophyes > Mixophyes fleayi. Next base: position 34,574 of record NW_027446331.1, on the reverse strand, counting down.
TGATTCATGATTCGATTCATGATTCATGATTCGATTCATGATTCATGATTCAATTCATGATTCATGATTCATTTCATGATTCATGATTCATGATTCAATTCATGATTCAATTCATGATTCATGATTCGATTCATGATTCATGATTCAATTCATGATTCATGATTCATGATTAATGATTCAATTCATGATTCATGATTCAATTCATGATTCATGATTCGATTAATGATTTATGATTTGATTCATTATTCATGATTCGATTCATTATTCATGATTCAATTCACGATTCATGATTCAATTAATGATTCATGACTCGATTCATGATTCATGATTCGATTCATGATTCATGATTTATTTCATGATTCATTATTCAATTCATGATTCATGATTCAATTCATGATTCAATTCATGATTCATGATTCAATTCATGATTCAATTCATGATTCATGATTCAATTCATGATTCATGGTTCATGATTCATGATTCATGATTCATGATTCAATTCATGATTCATGATTCAATTCATTATTCATGATTCAATTCATGATTCATGATTCGATTAATGATTCATGATTTATTTTTCATAATTCATGATTCATGATTCAATTCATGATTCAGTTCATGATTCATGATTCGATTCATGATTCATGATTCGATTCATGATTCATGATTCGATTCATGATTCATGATTCGATTCATGATTCAATTAATGATTCATGATTCAAATCATGATTCATGATTCAATTCATGATTCATGATTCATGATTCATGATTCATGATTCAATTCATGATTCAATTCATGATTCATGGCTCATGATTCAATTCTTGATTCATGATTCATGATTCAATTCATGATTCATGATTCGATTCAAGATTCATTATTCGATTCATGATTCATGATTCAATTCATGATTCATGATTCATTACATGATTCATTATTCAATTCATGATTGAATTCATGATTCATGATTCGATTCATGATTCATTTCATGATTCATTATTCAATTCATGATTGAATTCATGATTCATGATTCGATTCATGATTCATGATTCGATTCATAAATAATGATTTAATTCATGATTGAATTCATGATTCATGATTCGATTCATGATTCATGATTCATGATTCAATTCATGATTCAATTCATGATTCATGATTCGATTCATGATTCATGATTCGATTAATGATTCATGATTTATTTCATGATTCATGATTCATGATTCAATTCATGATTCTATTCATGATTCATGATTCAATTCATGATTCATGATTCGATTCAGGATTCATGATTCAATTATTGATTCATGATTCAAATCCTGATTCATGATTCAATTCATGATTCATGATTCATGATTCATGATTCATGATTCAATTCATGATTCAATTCATGATTCATGACTCATGAATCAATTCTTGATTCATGATTCATGATTCAATTCATAATTCATAATTCAATTCATGATTCATGATTCGATTCAAGATTCATTATTCGATTCATGATTCATGATTCAATTATTGATTCATGATTCAAATCATGATTCATGATTCAATTCATGATTCATGATTCATGATTCATGATTCAATTCATGATTCAATTCTTGATTCATGATTCATGATTCAATTCATGATTCATGATTCATTTCATGATTCATGTTTCAATTCATGTTTCAGTTCATGATTCATGATTCATGATTCATGATTCATGATTCAATTCCTGATTCATGATTCGATTCATGATTCATGATTCAATTCATGATTCAATTCATGATTCATGATTCAATTCATGATTCATGGTTCATGATTCGATTCATGACTCATGATTCATGATTCAATTCATGATTCATGACTCAATTCATGATTCATGATTCGATTAATGATTCATGATTCATTTCATGATTCATGATTCATGATTCAATTCATGATTCAATTCATGATTCATGATTCGATTCATGATTCATGATTCGATTCATGATTCATGATTCAATTCATGATTCATGATTCGTGATTCATGATTCATGATTCAATTCATGATTCATGATTCAATTCATGATTCATGATTCATGATTCATGATTCGATTCATGATTCATGATTCAATTCCTGATTCATGATTCGATTCATGACTCATGATTCAATTCATGGTTCAATTCATGATTCATGATTCAATTCATGATTCATGGTTCATGATTCGATTCATGACTCATGATTCATGATTCAATTCATGATTCATGACTCAATTCATGATTCATGATTCGATTAATAATTCATGATTCATTTCATGATTCATGATTCATGATTCAATTCATGATTCAATTCATGATTCATGATTCGATTCATGATTCATGATTCGATTCATGATTCATGATTCAATTCATGATTCATGATTCATGATTCATGATTCATGATTTAATTCATGATTCATGATTCGATTCATGATTCATGATTCGATTCATGATTCAATTAATGATTCATGATTCAAATCATGATTCATGATTCAATTCATGATTCATGATTCATGATTCATGATTCAAATTATGATTCAATTCATGATTCATGACTCATGATTCAATTCTTGATTCATGATTCATGATTCAATTCATGATTCAAGATTCGATTCAAGATTCATTATTCGATTCATGATTCATGATTCAATTCATGATTCATGATTCATTTCATGATTCATTATTCAATTCATGATTGAATTCATGATTCATGATTCGATTCATGATTCATGATTCATGATTCATTTCATGATTCATTATTCAATTCATGATTGAATTCATGATTCATGATTCGATTCATGATTCATGATTCATGATTCGATTCATGATTCGATTCATAAATAATGATTTAATTCATGATTGAATTCATGATTCATGATTCGATTCATGATTCATGATTTATGATTCAATTCATGATTCAATTCATGATTCATGATTCGATTCATGATTCATGATTCGATTAATGATTCATGATTTATTTCATGATTCATGATTCATGATTCAATTCATGATTCGATTCATGATTCATGATTCAAATTATGATTCATGATTCGATTCAGGATTCATGATTCAATTATTGATTCATGATTCAAATCCTGATTCATGATTCAATTCATGATTCATGATTCATGATTCATGATTCATGATTCAATTCATGATTCAATTCATGATTCATGACTCATGATTCAATTCTTGATTCATGATTCATGATTCAATTTTTGATTCATAATTCAATTCATGATTCATGATTCGATTCAAGATTTATTATTCGATTCATGATTCATGATTCAATTATTGATTCATGATTCAAATCATGATTCATGATTCAATTCATGATTCATGATTCATGATTCATGATTCAATTCATGATTCAATTCTTGATTCATGATTCATGATTCAATTCATGATTCATGATTCATTTCATGATTCATGATTCATGTTTCAATTCATGTTTCAGTTCATGATTCATGATTCATGATTCATGATTCATGATTCATGATTCAATTCCTGATTCATGATTCGATTCATGATTCATGATTCAATTCATGATTCAATTCATGATTCATGATTCAATTCATGATTCATGGTTCATGATTCGATTCATGACTCATGATTCATGATTCAATTCATGATTCATGACTCAATTCATGATTCATGATTCGATTAATGATTCATGATTCATTTCATGATTCATGATTCATGATTCAATTCATGATTCAATTCATTATTCATGATTCGATTCATGATTCATGATTCGATTCATGATTCATGATTCAATTCATGATTCATGATTCATGATTCATGATTCATGATTCAATTCATGATTCATGATTCAATTCATGATTCATGATTCGATTAATGATTTATGATTCGATTCATTATTCATGATTCAATTCATGATTCATGATTCAATTCATGATTCATGATTCGATTCATGATTCATGATTCGATTCATGATTCATGATTTAATTCATGATTCATGATTCAATTCATGATTCAATTCATGATTCATGATTCAATTCATGATTCATGGTTCATGATTCATGATTCATGATTCATGATTCAATTCATGATTCATGATTCAATTCATGATTCTTGATTCGATTAATGATTCATGATTTATTTCATGATTCATGATTCATGATTTAATTCATGATTCAATTCATGATTCATGATTCGTTTCATGATTCATGATTCGATTCATGATTCATGATTCAATTTTTGATTCATGATTCAATTATTGATTCATGATTCAAATCATGATTAATGATTAATTTCATGATTCATGATTCATAATTCATGATTCAATTCATGATTCAATTCATGATTCATGACTCATGATTCAATTCTTGATTAATGATTCATGATTCAATTCATGATTCATGATTCAATACATGATTCATGATTCGATTCAAGATTCATTATTCGATTCATGATTCATGATTCAATTCATGATTCATGATTCATTTCATGATTCATTATTCAATTCATGATTGAATTCATGATTCATGATTCGATTCATGATTCATGATTCATGATTCGATTCATGATTCGATTCATAAATAATGATTTAATTCATGATTGAATTCATGATTCGATTCATGATTCATGATTCATGATTCGATTCATAAATAATGATTTAATTCATGATTCATGATTCGTTTCATGATTAATGATTCAATTCATGATTCATGATTCATTTCATGATTTAATTCATGATTCATGATTCAATTCATGAATCATGATTCAATTCATGATTTAATTCATGATTCATGATTCAATTCATGATTCATGATTCAATTCATGATATATGATTCATGATTTGATTCATGATTCATGATTCAGGATTTATGATTCAAGTCATGATTCATGATTTGATTCATGATTCATGATTCAATTAATGATTCATTTCATGATTCAATTCATTATTCATGATTCAATTCATGATTCATTATTCGATTCATGATTCATGATTCGATTCATGATTCATGATTCATGATTCAATTAATGATTCAGTTCATGATTCATGATTCAATTAATGATTCATGATTCAATTAATGATTCATAATTCATTTCATGATTAAATTCATGATTCATTTTATGATTCATGATTCAATTCATGATTCATGATTCGGTTCATGATTCATGATTCGATTCAAGACTCATGATTTAATTCATGATTCATGATTTGATTCATGATTCAATTCATGATTCATGATTCAATTCATGATTCATGATTCATTTCATGATTTATGATTCAATTAATGATGTATGATTCATTTCATGATTCATGATTCATGTTTCAATTCATGATTCTGTTCATGATTCATGATTCGATTCATGATTCATGATTCAATTCATGATTCAATTCTTGATTCATGATTCAATTCATGATTCATGGTTCATGATTCGATTCATGATTCATGATTCATGATTCATGATTCAATTCATGATTCATGACTCAATTCATGATTCATGATTCGATTAATGATTCATGATTCGATTCATGATTCATGATTCAATTCATGATTCATGATTAATGATTCAATTCATGATTCATGATTCATGATTCATGATTCATGATTTAATTCATGATTCATGATTCAATTCATGATTCATGATTCGATTCATGATTCGATTCATGACTCATTATTCAAATTATGATTCACGATTCATGATTCACGATTCAATTCATGATTCATGATTCAATTCATGATTCATGATTCGATTAATGATTTATGATTCGATTCATTATTCATGATTCAATTCATGATTCATGATTCAATTCATGATTCATGATTCGATTCATGATTCATGATTCGATTCATGATTCATTATTCAATTCATGATTCATCATTCATTTCATGATTCATTATTGAATTCATGATTCATGATTCAATTCATGATTCATGATTCAATTCATGATTCATGGTTCATGATTCATGATTCATGATTCAATTCATGATTCATGATTCAATTCATGATTCATGATTCGATTAATGATTCATGATTTACTTCATGATTCATGATTCGTGATTCAGTTCATGATTCAATTCATGATTCATGATTCAATTCATGATTCATGATTCGATTCATGATTCATGATTCAATTATTGATTCATGATTCAAATCATGATTAATGATTCAATTCATGATTCATGATTCATGATTCAATTCATGATTCAATTCATGATTCATGACTCATGATTCAATTCTTGATTTATGATTCATGATTCAATTCATGATTCATGATTCAATACATGATTCATGATTCGATTCAAGATTCATTATTCGATTCATGATTCATGATTCAATTCATGATTCATGATTCATGTCATGATTCATTATTCAATTCATGATTTGATTCATGGTTCGATTCATAAATAATGATTTAATTCATGATTGAATTCATGATTCATGATTCGATTCATGATTCATGATTCATGATTCGATTCATGATTCGATTCATAAATAATGATTTAATTCATGATTCATGATTCGTTTCATGATTCATGATTCAATTCATGATTAATGATTTATGATTCATGATTCAATTCATGATTCATAATTCATGATTTGTTTCATGATTCATGATTCTTGATTCATGATTTGATTCATGATTAATGATTCGTTTCATGATTCATGATTCAATTCTTGATTAATGATTTATGATTCAATTCATGATTCATGATTCATTTCATGATTTAATTCATGATTCATGATTCAATTAATGATTTAATTCATGATTCATGATTCAATTCATGATTCATGATTCAATTCATGATTCATGATTCAATTCATGATTCATGATTCATGATTTGATTCATGATTCATGATTAAGGATTCAGGATTTATGATTCAAGTAATGATTCATGATTTGATTCATGATTCATGATTCAATTAATGATTCATTTCATGATTCAATTCATTATTCATGATTCAATTCATGATTCATTATTCGATTCATGATTCATGATTCGATTCAAGACTCATGATTTAATTCATGATTCGATTCATGATTCATGATTCAATTCATGATTCATGATTAATGATTCAATTCATGATTCATGATTCATGATTCATGATTCATGATTTAATTCATGATTCATGATTCAATTCATGATTCATGATTCGATTCATGATTCATGATTCAATTCATGATACAATTCATGATTCAAGATTCATTTCATGAGTCTTGATTCAATTCATGAATCAGTTCATGATTCATGATTCAATTCACAATTCATGATTCATGATTCGATTCATGATACAATTCATGATTCAAGATTCATTTTATGATTCATGATTTAATTCATGATTCAGTTCATGATTTATGATTCAATTAACGATTCATGATTCATGATTCATGATTCAATTCCTTATTCATGATTCGATTCATGATTCATAATTCATGATTCATGATTCAATTCATGATTCATGATTCATGATTCAATTCATGATTCATGATTCAATTCATGATTCATGTTTCGATTCATGATTCATGATTCAATTCATGATTCATGATTCGGTTCAAGATTCATTATTCGATTCATGATTCATGATTCAATTCATTATTCATGATTTGATTCATGATTCATGATTCAATTCATGATTCATGAATCAATTCATGATTAATGATTTATGATTCATGATTCAATTCATGATTCATAATTCATGATTTGTTTCATGATTCATGATTCTTGATTCATGATTTGATTCATGATTAATGATTCGTTTCATGATTCATGATTCAATTCTTGATTAATGATTTATGATTCAATTCATGATTCATGATTCATTTCATGATTTAATTCATGATTCATGATTCAATTCATGATTTAATTCATGATTCATGATTCAATTCATGATTCATGATTCAATTCATGATTCATGATTCATGATTTGATTCATGATTCATGATTCAGGATTCAGGATTTATGATTCAAGTAATGATTCATGATTTGATTCATGATTCAATTAATGATTCATTTCATGATTCAATTCATTATTCATGATTCCATTCATGATTCATTATTCGATTCATGATTCATGATTCGATTCAAGACTCATGATTTAATTCATGATTTGATTCATGATTCATGATTCAATTCATGATTCATGATTAATGATTCAATTCATGATTCATGATTCATGATTCATGATTCATGATTCAATTCATGATTCATGATTCAATTCATGATTCATGATTCGATTCATGATTCATGATTCAATTCATGATACAATTCATGATTCAAGATTCATTTCATGAGTCTTGATTCAATTCATGAATCAGTTCATGATTCATGATTCAATTCACAATTCATGATTCATGATTCGATTCATGATACAATTCATGATTCAAGATTCATTTTATGATTCATGATTTAATTCATGATTCAGTTCATGATTTATGATTCAATTAACGATTCATGATTCATGATTCATGATTCAATTCCTTATTCAATATTTCGATTCATGATTCATAATTCATGATTCATGATTCAATTCATGATTCATGAGTCATGATTCATGATTCAAATCATGATTCATGATTCATGATTGAATTCATGATTCATGATTCAATTCATGATTCATGTTTCGATTCATGATTCATGATTGAATTCATGATTCATGATTTGATTCAAGATTCATTATTCGATTCATGATTCATGATTCAATTCATGATTCATGATTCATTTCATGATTCATTATTCAATTCATGATTGAATTCATGATTCATGATTCGATTCATGATTCATGATTCATGATTCGATTCATGATTCGATTCATAAATAATGATTTAATTCATGATTGAATTCATGATTCATGATTCGTTTCATGATTCATGATTCAATTCATGATTCATGATTTATGATTTATGATTCAATTCTTGATTCATAATTCATGATTTGATTCATGATTCTTGATTCATGATTTGATTCATGATTCATGATTTGTTTCATGATTCATGATTCAATTCATGATTTAGTTCATGATTCATGATTCAATTCATGATTAATGATTTATGATTCAATTCATGATTCATGATTCATTTCATGATTTAATTCATGATTCATGATTCAATTCATGATTCATGATTCATGATTCAATTCATGATTTAATTCATGATTCATGATTCGATTCATGATTCGTTTCATGATTCATGATTCAATTCATGATTCATTTCATGCATCATCAAGTCATGATTCATGATTCAATTCATGATTCATGATTCGATTCATGATTTATGATTCAATTCATGATTCAATTCATGATTCATGATTCATTTCATGATTCATGATTCATGATTCAAATTATGATTCAGTTCATGATTCATGATTCAATTCATGATTCATGATTCATGATTCGATTCATGATTCATGATTCATGATTCAATTCATGATTCATGATTTATGATTCATGATTCATGATTCATTATTCAATTCATGATTCATGATTCAATTCATGATTCATGATTTGATTCATGATTCATGATTCAATTCATGATTCATGAATCAATTCATGATTCATGATTTGATTCATGATTCATGATTCATGATTCAAATCATGATTCAATTCATGATGCATGATTCATGATTCATGATTCAAATCATGATTCAATTCATGATGCATGATTCGATTCATGATTCGATTCATGATTCATGATTCAATTCATGATTCATGATTCAATTCATGATTCATGATTCGATTCATGATTCATGATTCAATTCATGATTCATGATTCATTTCATGATTCATTATTCAATTCATGATTCAATTCATCATTCATTATTCGATTCTTGATTCATGATTCCATTCATGATTCATGATTCCATTCATGATTCATGATTCATGATTCAATTCATGATTCATGATTCGATTTATAAATCATGATTCAATTCATGATTCATGATTCGTTTCATGATTCATGATTCAATTCATAATTCATGATTCAATTAATGATTCATGATTCATGATTCCATTCATGATTCATGATTCCATTCATGATTCTTGATTCATGATTCAATTCATGATTCATGATTCGATTCATAAATCATGATTCAATTCATGATTCATGATTCGTTTCATGATTCATGATTCAATTCATAATTCATGATTCATGATTCAATTAATGATTCATGATTCATGATTCAATTCATGATTCATGATTCATGATTTGATTCATGATTCATGATTCTTGATTCATGATTTAGTTCATGATTCATGATTCAATTCATGCTTAATGATTTATGATTCAATTCATGATTCATGATTCATTTCATGAATAAATTAATGATTTATTTCATGATTCACGATTCATGATTCAATTCATGATTCAATTCATGATTCATGATTTAATTCATCATTCACGATTCATGATTCAATTCATGATTCAATTCATGATTCAATTCATGATTCATGATTCAATTCATGATTCATGATTCATGATTCAATTCATAATTCATGATTCGATTCATGATTCATAATTCAATTCATGATTCATGATTCGATTCATGATTCATTTCATGATTCATGATTCATTTTATGATTCATTATTCAATTCATGATTCAATTCATGATTCATGATTCGATTCATGATTCATGATTCGATTCATGATTCATGATTCGATTCATGATTCATGATTCCATTCATAATTAATGATTCATGATTCAATTCATGATTCATGATTCCATTCATAAATTATGATTCAATTCATGATTCAATTCATGATTCGTTTCATGATTCATGATTCAATTCATAATTAATGATTCATGATTCATGATTCAATTCATGATTCATGATTCATGATTCAATTCATGATTCATGATTCATGATTCAATTCATGATTCATGATTCATGATTTAAATTCATGATACATGAATCTTGAATCATGATTTAGTTCATGATTCATGATTCAATTCATGATTCAATTCATGATTCATGATTCAATTCATGATTCACGATTCATGATTCAATTCATGATTCAATTCATGATTCATGATTTAATTCATGATTCATGATTCATGATTTGATTCATGATTTAATTCATGATTCATGATTCATGATTCAATGCATGATTCATGATTCGATTCATGATTCATGATTCATGATTCAATTCATGATTCATGATTCAATTCATGATTCATGATTCAATTCATGATTCAATTCATGATTTAATTAATGATTCATGATTCAATTCATGATTCAATTTATGATTTATTTAATGATTCATGATTCAATTAATGATTCATGATTCATGATTCAATTCATGATTCATGATTCAATTCATGATTCATGATTTGATTCATGATTCATGATTCCATTCATCATTCATTATTCAATTCATGATTCAATTCATGATTCATGATTTGATTCATGATTCATGATTCGATTCATGATTCATGATTCCATTCATGACTCATGATTCAATTCATGATTCATGATTCATGATTCGATTCATGATTCATGATTCGATTTATAAATCATGATTCAATTCATGATTCAATTCATGATTCATGATTCGTTTCATGATTCATGATTCAATTCATGATTAATGATTTATGATTCAATTCATGATTCATGATTCAATTCATGCTTCAATTCATGATTAATGATTCATGATTCAATTCATGATTCATGATTTAGTTCATGATTCATGATTCAATTCATGATTAATGATTTATGATTCAATTCATGATTCATGATTCATTTCATGATTTAATGCATGATTCATTTCATGATTCACAATTCATGATTCAATTCATGATTCAATTCATGATTCATGATTCAATTCATGATTCATGATTCATAATTTGATTCATGATTCATAATTCATGATTCAATTCATGATTCATGATTCGATTCATGATTCGTTTTATGATTCATGATTCAATTCATGATTCATTTCATGCATCATCAAGTCATGATTCATGATTCAATTCATGATTCATGATTCGATTCATGATTTATGATTCAATTCATGATTCAATTCATGATTCATGATTCATGATTCAAATTATGATTCAGTTCATGATTCATGATTCAATTCATGATTCATGATTCATGATTCGATTCATGATTCATGATTCATGATTTTATTCCTGATTCATGATTCGATTCATGATTCATAATTCAATTCATGATTCATGATTCATGATTCAATTCATGATGCATGATTCATGATTTGATTCATGATTCATGATTTGATTCATGATTTATGATTCGTTTCATGATTCATGATTTATGATTCAATTCATGATTTAGTTCATAATTCATAATTCAATTCATGATTAATGATTTATGATTCAATTCATGATTCATGATTCATTTCATGATTTAATTCATGATTCATTTCATGATTTATGATTCATGATTGAATTCATGATTGAATTCATGATTCATGATTTAATTCATGATTTAGGATTCGATTCATGATTCATGATTCAATTCATGATTCATGATTCAATGCATGATTCATGATTCGATTCATGATTCATGATTCGATTCATGATTCAATTCATGATTCATGATTCATTTCATGATTCATGATTCATGATTCAATTCATGATTCAGTTCATGATTCATGATTCAATTCATGATTCATGATTTATGATTCGATTCATGATTCATAATTCATGATTCAATTCCTGATTCATGATTCGATTCATGATTCATGATTCAATTCATGATTCAATTCATGATTCATAATTCAATTCATGATTCATGGTTCATGATTCGATTCATGATTCAATTCATGATTCAATTCATGATTCATGATTTGATTAATGATTCATGATTCATTTCATGATTCATAATTCATGATTCAATTCATGATTCGATTCATGATTCATAATTCAATTAATGATTCATGATTTAAATCATGATTCATGATTCAATTCATGATTCATGATTCATGATTCATGATTCAATTCATGATTCAATTCATGATTCATGATTCGATTAATGATTCATAATTCATTTCATGATTCATAATTCATGATTCAATTCATGATTCGATTCATGATTCGATTCATGATTCATGATTCAATTAATGATTCATGATTTAAGTCATGATTCATTATTCAATTCATGATTCATGATTCATGATTCAATTTATGATTCAATTCATGATTCATGATTCAATTCATGATTCATGATTCAATTCATGATTCATGATTTATTTCATGATTCATAATTCAATTCATGATTCAATTCATGATTCGATTCATGATTCATGATTCCATTCATGATTCATGATTCATGATTCAATTCATGATTCAATTCATGATTCATGATTCATGATTCATGATTCGATTCATGACTCATGATTCATGATTCTTGATTCATGATATGATTCATGATTCATGATTCAATTAATGATTTAGTTCATGATTCATGATTCAATTCATGATTAATGATTTATGATTCAATTCATGATTCATTATTCATTTCATGATTTATTTCATGATTCATTTCATGATTCATGATTCATGATTCAATTCATGATTCAATTCATGATTCATGATTCAATTCATGATTCATGATTCAATTCATGATTCATGATTCATGATTGGATTCATGATTCATGATTCATGATATATGATTCAATTCATGATTCATGATTCGATTCATGATTCATGATTCGATTCATGATTCATGATTCATGATTCAATTCATGATTCAATTCATGATTCATGATTCGATTCATGATTCGATTCATGATTCATGATTCAATTCATGATTCATGATTCATGATTCATGATTCAATTCATGATTCATGATTCAATTCATGATTCATGATTCGATTAATGATTTATGATTTGATTCATTATTCATGATTCAATTCATGATTCATGATTCAATTCATGATTCATGATTCATGATTGATGATTCATGATTCATTTCATGATTCATGATTGATGATTCATGATTCAATTCATGATTCATGATTCATGATTGATGATTCATGATTCATTTCATGATTCATGATTGATGATTCATGATTTAATTCCTGATACATGATTCGATTCATGATTCAATTCATGAATCAATTCATGATTCATGATTCAATTCATGATTCATGATTCATGATTCATGATTCGATTCATGATTCATGATTCATGATTCATGATTCAATTCATGATTCATGATTCATGATTAGATTCATAATTCATGATTCATGATTCAATTCATGATTCAATTCATGATTCTTGTTTCGATTCTTGATTCATGATTCAATTCATGATTCATTTCATTATTTAATTCATGATTCATGATTTGATTCATGATTCATGATTCTTGATTCATGATTTCATTAATGATTTATGATTCAATTCATGATTCATGATTCATTTCATGATTTAATTCATGATTCATTTCATGATTCATGATTCATGATTCAATTCATGATTCATGATTCGATTTATGATTCATGATTCAATTCATGATTCAATTCATGATTCATGATTCAATTCATGATTCATGATTCATTTCATGATTCATGATTCATGTTTCAATTCATGATTCAATTCATGATTTATGATTCGATTCATGATTCATGATTCGATTCATGATTTATGATTCAATTCATGATTCATGATTCATGATTAATGATTCAATTCATGATTCATGATTCAATTCATGATTCATGATTCGATTAATGATTTATGATTCAAATCATTATTCATGATTCAATTCATGATTCATGATTCAATTCATGATTCATGATTCGATTCATGATTCATGATTCGATTCATGATTCATGATTCATTTCATGATTCATTATTCAATTCATGATTCATGATTCAATTCATGATTCAATTCATGATTCATGATTCAATTCATGGTTCATGATTCAATTCATGATTCATGATTCAATTCATGATTCATGGTTCATGATTCGATTCATGATTCATTATTCATGATTCAATTCATGATTCATGACTCAATTCATGATTCATGATTCGATTAATGATTCATGATTCATTTCATGATTCATGATTCATGATTAAATTCATGATTCGATTCATGATTCATGATTCGATTCATGATTCATGATTCGATTCATGATTCATGATTCAATTCATGATTCATGATTCATTTCATGATTCATGATTCATGATTCAAATCATGATTCAATTCATGATTCATGATTCGATTCATGATTCATGATTCAATTCATGATTCATGATTCATGATTAATGATTCAATTCATGATTCATGATTCAATTCATGATTCATGATTCGATTAATGATTTATGATTTGATTCATTATTCATGATTCGATTCATTATTCATGATTCAATTCTTGATTCATGATTCATGATTCAATTCATGATTCATAATTCAATTCATGATTCATGATTCGATTCAAGATTCATTATTCGATTCATGATTCATGATTCAATTATTGATTCATGATTCAAATCATGATTCATGATTCAATTCATGATTCATGATTCAATTCATGATTCAATTCTTGATTCATGATTCATGATTCAATTCATGATTCATGATTCATTTCATGATTCATGATTCATGTTTCAATTCATGTTTCAGTTCATGATTCATGATTCATGATTCATGATTCATGATTCATGATTCAATTCCTGATTCATGATTCGATTCATGATTCATGATTCAATTCATGATTCAATTCATGATTCATGATTCAATTCATGATTCATGGTTCATGATTCGATTCATGACTCATGATTCATGATTCAATTCATGATTCATGATTCAATTCATGATTCAATTCATGATTCATGATTCGATTCATGATTCATGATTCGATTCATGATTCATGATTCAATTCATGATTCATGATTCATGATTCATGATTCATGATTCAATTCATGATTCATGATTCAATTCATGATTCATGATTCGATTAATGATTCATGATTCATTTCATGATTCATGATTCATGATTCAATTCATGATTCAATTCATGATTCATGATTCGATACATGATTCATGATTCGATTCATGATTCATGATTCAATTCATGATTCATGATTCATGATTCATGATTCATGATTCAATTCATGATTCATGATTCAATTCATGATTCATGATTCGATTAATGATTTATGATTCGATTCATTATTCATGATTCAATTCATGATTCATGATTCAATTCATGATTCATGATTCGATTCATGATTCATGATTCGATTCATGATTCATGATTTAATTCATGATTCATGATTCAATTCATGATTCTTGATTCGATTAATGATTCATGATTTATTTCATGATTCATGATTCATGATTTAATTCATGATTCAATCATGATTCATGATTCGTTTCATGATTCATGATTCGATTCATGATTCATGATTCAATTTTTGATTCATGATTCAATTATTGATTCATGATTCAAATCATGATTAATGATTCATTTCATGATTCATGATTCATGATTCATGATTCAATTCATGATTCAATTCATGATTCATGACTCATGATTCAATTCTTGATTAATGATTCATGATTCAATTCATGATTCATGATTCAATACATGATTCATGATTCGATTCAAGATTCATTATTCGATTCATGATTCATGATTCAATTCATGATTCATGATTCATTTCATGATTCATTATTCAATTCATGATTCATGATTCGATTCATGATTCATGATTCGATTCATGATTCGATTCATAAAAAATGATTTAATTCATGATTGAATTCATGATTCGATTCATGATTCATGATTCATGATTCGATTCATAAATAATGATTTAATTCATGATTCATGATTCGTTTCATGATTAATGATTCAATTCATGATTCATGATTTATGATTTATGATTCAATTCATGATTCATAATTCATGATTTGATTCATGATTCATGATTCGTTTCATGATTCATGATTCAATTCATGATTCATGATTCATTTCATGATTTAATTCATGATTCATGATTCAATTCATGAATCATGATTCAATTCATGATTTAATTCATGATTCATGATTCAATTCATGATTCATGATTCAATTCATGATATATGATTCATGATTTGATTCATGATTCATGATTCAGGATTTATGATTCAAGTCATGATTCATGATTTGATTCATGATTCATGATTCAATTAATGATTCATTTCATGATTCAATTCATTATTCATGATTCAATTCATGATTCATTATTCGATTCATGATTCATGATTCGATTCATGATTCATGATTCGATTCATGATTCATGATTCATGATTCAATTAATGATTCAGTTCATGATTCATGATTCAATTAATAATTCATAATTCATTTCATGATTAAATTCATGATTCATTTTATGATTCATGATTCAATTCATGATTCATGATTCGGTTCATGATTCATGATTCGATTCAAGACTCATGATTCATGATTCAATTCATGATTCATGATTCGGTTCATGATTCATGATTCGATTCAAGACTCATGATTTAATTCATGATTCATGATTTGATTCATGATTCAATTCATGATTCATGATTCAATTCATGATTCATGATTCATTTCATGATTTATGATTCAATTAATGATGTATGATTCATTTCATGATTCATGATTCATGTTTCAATTCATGATTCTGTTCATGATTCATGATTCGATTCATGATTCATGATTCAATTCATGATTCAATTCTTGATTCATGATTCAATTCATGATTCATGGTTCATGATTCGATTCATGATTCATGATTCATGATTCATGATTCAATTCATGATTCATGACTCAATTCATGATTCATGATTCTATTAATAATTCATGATTCATTTCATGATTCATGATTCATGATTCATTTCATGATTCAATTCATGATTCATGATTCGATTCATGATTCGATTCATGACTCATGATTCAATTCATAATTCATGATTCATGATTCATGATTCAATTCATGATTCATGATTCAATTCATGATTCATGATTCGATTAATGATTTATGATTCGATTCATTATTCATGATTCAATTCATGATTCATGATTCAATTCATGATTCATGATTCGATTCATGATTCATGATTCGATTCATGATTCATTATTCAATTCATGATTCATGATTCATTTTATGATTCATTATTGAATTCATGATTCATGATTCAATTCATGATTCATGATTCAATTCATGATTCATGGTTCGATTAATGATTCATGATTTACTTCATGATTCATGATTCGTGATTCAGTTCATGATTCAATTCATGATTCATGATTCGATTCATGATTCATGATTCGATTCATGATTCATGATTCAATTATTGATTCATGATTCAAATCATGATTAATGATTCAATTCATGATTCATGATTCATGATTCATGATTCAATTCATGATTCAATTCATGATTCATGACTCATGATTCAATTCTTGATTCATGATTCATGATTCAATTCATGATTCATGATTCAATACATGATTCATGATTTGATTCAAGATTCATTATTCGATTTATGATTCATGATTCAATTCATGATTCATGATTCATGTCATGATTCATTATTCAATTCATGATTTGATTCATGATTCGATTCATAAATAATGATTTAATTCATGATTGAATTCATGATTCATGATTCGATTCATGATTCATGATTCATGATTCGATTCATGATTCGATTCATAAATAATGATTTAATTCATGATTCATGATTCGTTTCATGATTCATGATTCAATTCATGATTAATGATTTATGATTCATGATTCAATTCATGATTCATAATTCATGATTTGTTTCATGATTCATGATTCTTGATTCATGATTTGATTCATGATTAATGATTCGTTTCATGATTCATGATTCAATTCTTGATTAATGATTTATGATTCAATTCATGATTCATGATTCATTTCATGATTTAATTCATGATTCATGATTCAATTCATGATTTAATTCATGATTCATGATTCAATTCATGATTCATGATTCAATTCATGATTCATGATTCATGATTTGATTCATGATTCATGATTCAGGATTCAGGATTTATGATTCAAGTAATGATTCATGATTTGATTCATGATTCATGATTCAATTAATGATTCATTTCATGATTCAATTCATTATTCATGATTCAATTCATGATTCATTATTCGATTCATGATTCATGATTCGATTCAAGACTCATGATTTAATTCATGATTCGATTCATGATTCATGATTCAATTCATGATTCATGATTAATGATTCAATTCATGATTCATGATTCATGATTCATGATTCATGATTCAATTCATGATTCATGATTTATGATTTATGATTCAATTCTTGATTCATAATTCATGATTTGATTCATGATTCTTGATTCATGATTTGATTCATGATTCATGATTTGTTTCATGATTCATGATTCAATTCATGATTTAGTTCATGATTCATGATTCAATTCATGATTAATGATTTATGATTCAATTCATGATTCATGATTCATTTCATGATTTAATTCATGATTCATGATTCAATTCATGATTCATGATTCATGATTCAATTCATGATTTAATTCATGATTCATGATTCGATTCATGATTCGTTTCATGATTCATGATTCAATTCATGATTCATTTCATGCATCATCAAGTCATGATTCATGATTCAATTCATGATTCATGATTCGATTCATGATTTATGATTCAATTCATGATTCAATTCATGATTCATGATTCATTTCATGATTCATGATTCATGATTCAAATTATGATTCAGTTCATGATTCATGATTCAATTCATGATTCATGATTCATGATTCGATTCATGATTCATGATTCATGATTCAATTCATGATTCATGATTTATGATTCATGATTCATGATTCATTATTCAATTCATGATTCATGATTCAATTCATGATTCATGATTTGATTCATGATTCATGATTCAATTCATGATTCATGAATCAATTCATGATTCATGATTTGATTCATGATTCATGATTCATGATTCAAATCATGATTCAATTCATGATGCATGATTCATGATTCATGATTCAAATCATGATTCAATTCATGATGCATGATTCGATTCATGATTCGATTCATGATTCATGATTCAATTCATGATTCATGATTCAATTCATGATTCATGATTCGATTCATGATTCATGATTCAATTCATGATTCATGATTCATTTCATGATTCATTATTCAATTCATGATTCAATTCATCATTCATTATTCGATTCTTGATTCATGATTCCATTCATGATTCATGATTCCATTCATGATTCATGATTCATGATTCAATTCATGATTCATGATTCGATTTATAAATCATGATTCAATTCATGATTCATGATTCGTTTCATGATTCATGATTCAATTCATAATTCATGATTCAATTAATGATTCATGATTCATGATTCCATTCATGATTCATGATTCCATTCATGATTCTTGATTCATGATTCAATTCATGATTCATGATTCGATTCATAAATCATGATTCAATTCATGATTCATGATTCGTTTCATGATTCATGATTCAATTCATAATTCATGATTCATGATTCAATTAATGATTCATGATTCATGATTCAATTCATGATTCATGATTCATGATTTGATTCATGATTCATGATTCTTGATTCATGATTTAGTTCATGATTCATGATTCAATTCATGCTTAATGATTTATGATTCAATTCATGATTCATGATTCATTTCATGAATAAATTAATGATTTATTTCATGATTCACGATTCATGATTCAATTCATGATTCAATTCATGATTCATGATTTAATTCATCATTCACGATTCATGATTCAATTCATGATTCAATTCATGATTCAATTCATGATTCATGATTCAATTCATGATTCATGATTCATGATTCAATTCATAATTCATGATTCGATTCATGATTCATAATTCAATTCATGATTCATGATTCGATTCATGATTCATTTCATGATTCATGATTCATTTTATGATTCATTATTCAATTCATGATTCAATTCATGATTCATGATTCGATTCATGATTCATGATTCGATTCATGATTCATGATTCGATTCATGATTCATGATTCCATTCATAATTAATGATTCATGATTCAATTCATGATTCATGATTCCATTCATAAATTATGATTCAATTCATGATTCAATTCATGATTCGTTTCATGATTCATGATTCAATTCATAATTAATGATTCATGATTCATGATTCAATTCATGATTCATGATTCATGATTCAATTCATGATTCATGATTCATGATTCAATTCATGATTCATGATTCATGATTTAAATTCATGATACATGAATCTTGAATCATGATTTAGTTCATGATTCATGATTCAATTCATGATTCAATTCATGATTCATGATTCAATTCATGATTCACGATTCATGATTCAATTCATGATTCAATTCATGATTCATGATTTAATTCATGATTCATGATTCATGATTTGATTCATGATTTAATTCATGATTCATGATTCATGATTCAATGCATGATTCATGATTCGATTCATGATTCATGATTCATGATTCAATTCATGATTCATGATTCAATTCATGATTCATGATTCAATTCATGATTCAATTCATGATTTAATTAATGATTCATGATTCAATTCATGATTCAATTTATGATTTATTTAATGATTCATGATTCAATTAATGATTCATGATTCATGATTCAATTCATGATTCATGATTCAATTCATGATTCATGATTTGATTCATGATTCATGATTCCATTCATCATTCATTATTCAATTCATGATTCAATTCATGATTCATGATTTGATTCATGATTCATGATTCGATTCATGATTCATGATTCCATTCATGACTCATGATTCAATTCATGATTCATGATTCATGATTCGATTCATGATTCATGATTCGATTTATAAATCATGATTCAATTCATGATTCAATTCATGATTCATGATTCGTTTCATGATTCATGATTCAATTCATGATTAATGATTTATGATTCAATTCATGATTCATGATTCAATTCATGCTTCAATTCATGATTAATGATTCATGATTCAATTCATGATTCATGATTTAGTTCATGATTCATGATTCAATTCATGATTAATGATTTATGATTCAATTCATGATTCATGATTCATTTCATGATTTAATGCATGATTCATTTCATGATTCACAATTCATGATTCAATTCATGATTCAATTCATGATTCATGATTCAATTCATGATTCATGATTCATAATTTGATTCATGATTCATAATTCATGATTCAATTCATGATTCATGATTCGATTCATGATTCGTTTTATGATTCATGATTCAATTCATGATTCATTTCATGCATCATCAAGTCATGATTCATGATTCAATTCATGATTCATGATTCGATTCATGATTTATGATTCAATTCATGATTCAATTCATGATTCATGATTCATGATTCAAATTATGATTCAGTTCATGATTCATGATTCAATTCATGATTCATGATTCATGATTCGATTCATGATTCATGATTCATGATTTTATTCCTGATTCATGATTCGATTCATGATTCATAATTCAATTCATGATTCATGATTCATGATTCAATTCATGATGCATGATTCATGATTTGATTCATGATTCATGATTTGATTCATGATTTATGATTCGTTTCATGATTCATGATTTATGATTCAATTCATGATTTAGTTCATAATTCATAATTCAATTCATGATTAATGATTTATGATTCAATTCATGATTCATGATTCATTTCATGATTTAATTCATGATTCATTTCATGATTTATGATTCATGATTGAATTCATGATTGAATTCATGATTCATGATTTAATTCATGATTTAGGATTCGATTCATGATTCATGATTCAATTCATGATTCATGATTCAATGCATGATTCATGATTCGATTCATGATTCATGATTCGATTCATGATTCAATTCATGATTCATGATTCATTTCATGATTCATGATTCATGATTCAATTCATGATTCCGTTCATGATTCATGATTCAATTCATGATTCATGATTTATGATTCGATTCATGATTCATAATTCATGATTCAATTCCTGATTCATGATTCGATTCATGATTCATGATTCAATTCATGATTCAATTCATGATTCATAATTCAATTCATGATTCATGGTTCATGATTCGATTCATGATTCAATTCATGATTCAATTCATGATTCATGATTTGATTAATGATTCATGATTCATTTCATGATTCATAATTCATGATTCAATTCATGATTCGATTCATGATTCATAATTCAATTAATGATTCATGATTTAAATCATGATTCATGATTCAATTCATGATTCATGATTCATGATTCATGATTCAATTCATGATTCAATTCATGATTCATGATTCGATTAATGATTCATAATTCATTTCATGATTCATAATTCATGATTCAATTCATGATTCGATTCATGATTCGATTCATGATTCATGATTCAATTAATGATTCATGATTTAAGTCATGATTCATTATTCAATTCATGATTCATGATTCATGATTCAATTTATGATTCAATTCATGATTCATGATTCAATTCATGATTCATGATTCAATTCATGATTCATGATTTATTTCATGATTCATAATTCAATTCATGATTCAATTCATGATTCGATTCATGATTCATGATTCCATTCATGATTCATGATTCATGATTCAATTCATGATTCAATTCATGATTCATGATTCATGATTCATGATTCGATTCATGACTCATGATTCATGATTCTTGATTCATGATATGATTCATGATTCATGATTCAATTAATGATTTAGTTCATGATTCATGATTCAATTCATGATTAATGATTTATGATTCAATTCATGATTCATTATTCATTTCATGATTTATTTCATGATTCATTTCATGATTCATGATTCATGATTCAATTCATGATTCAATTCATGATTCATGATTCAATTCATGATTCATGATTCAATTCATGATTCATGATTCATGATTGGATTCATGATTCATGATTCATGATATATGATTCAATTCATGATTCATGATTCGATTCATGATTCATGATTCGATTCATGATTCATGATTCATGATTCAATTCATGATTCAATTCATGATTCATGATTCGATTCATGATTCGATTCATGATTCATGATTCAATTCATGATTCATGATTCATGATTCATGATTCAATTCATGATTCATGATTCAATTCATGATTCATGATTCGATTAATGATTTATGATTTGATTCATTATTCATGATTCAATTCATGATTCATGATTCAATTCATGATTCATGATTCATGATTGATGATTCATGATTCATTTCATGATTCATGATTGATGATTCATGATTCAATTCATGATTCATGATTCATGATTGATGATTCATGATTCATTTCATGATTCATGATTGATGATTCATGATTTAATTCCTGATACATGATTCGATTCATGATTCAATTCATGAATCAATTCATGATTCATGATTCAATTCATGATTCATGATTCATGATTCATGATTCGATTCATGATTCATGATTCATGATTCATGATTCAATTCATGATTCATGATTCATGATTAGATTCATAATTCATGATTCATGATTCAATTCATGATTCAATTCATGATTCTTGTTTCGATTCTTGATTCATGATTCAATTCATGATTCATTTCATTATTTAATTCATGATTCATGATTTGATTCATGATTCATGATTCTTGATTCATGATTTCATTAATGATTTATGATTCAATTCATGATTCATGATTCATTTCATGATTTAATTCATGATTCATTTCATGATTCATGATTCATGATTCAATTCATGATTCATGATTCGATTTATGATTCATGATTCAATTCATGATTCAATTCATGATTCATGATTCAATTCATGATTCATGATTCATTTCATGATTCATGATTCATGTTTCAATTCATGATTCAATTCATGATTTATGATTCGATTCATGATTCATGATTCGATTCATGATTTATGATTCAATTCATGATTCATGATTCATGATTAATGATTCAATTCATGATTCATGATTCAATTCATGATTCATGATTCGATTAATGATTTATGATTCAAATCATTATTCATGATTCAATTCATGATTCATGATTCAATTCATGATTCATGATTCGATTCATGATTCATGATTCGATTCATGATTCATGATTCATTTCATGATTCATTATTCAATTCATGATTCATGATTCAATTCATGATTCAATTCATGATTCATGATTCAATTCATGGTTCATGATTCAATTCATGATTCATGATTCAATTCATGATTCATGGTTCATGATTCGATTCATGATTCATTATTCATGATTCAATTCATGATTCATGACTCAATTCATGATTCATGATTCGATTAATGATTCATGATTCATTTCATGATTCATGATTCATGATTAAATTCATGATTCGATTCATGATTCATGATTCGATTCATGATTCATGATTCGATTCATGATTCATGATTCAATTCATGATTCATGATTCATTTCATGATTCATGATTCATGATTCAAATCATGATTCAATTCATGATTCATGATTCGATTCATGATTCATGATTCAATTCATGATTCATGATTCATGATTAATGATTCAATTCATGATTCATGATTCAATTCATGATTCATGATTCGATTAATGATTTATGATTTGATTCATTATTCATGATTCGATTCATTATTCATGATTCAATTCTTGATTCATGATTCAATTCATGATTCATAATTCAATTCATGATTCATGATTCGATTCAAGATTCATTATTCGATTCATGATTCATGATTCAATTATTGATTCATGATTCAAATCATGATTCATGATTCAATTCATGATTCATGATTCAATTCATGATTCAATTCTTGATTCATGATTCATGATTCAATTCATGATTCATGATTCATTTCATGATTCATGATTCATGTTTCAATTCATGTTTCAGTTCATGATTCATGATTCATGATTCATGATTCATGATTCATGATTCAATTCCTGATTCATGATTCGATTCATGATTCATGATTCAATTCATGATTCAATTCATGATTCATGATTCAATTCATGATTCATGGTTCATGATTCGATTCATGACTCATGATTCATGATTCAATTCATGATTCATGATTCAATTCATGATTCAATTCATGATTCATGATTCGATTCATGATTCATGATTCGATTCATGATTCATGATTCAATTCATGATTCATGATTCATGATTCATGATTCATGATTCATGATTCAATTCATGATTCATGATTCAATTCATGATTCATGATTCGATTAATGATTCATGATTCATTTCATGATTCATGATTCATGATTCAATTCATGATTCAATTCATGATTCATGATTCGATACATGATTCATGATTCGATTCATGATTCATGATTCAATTCATGATTCATGATTCATGATTCATGATTCATGATTCAATTCATGATTCATGATTCAATTCATGATTCATGATTCGATTAATGATTTATGATTCGATTCATTATTCATGATTCAATTCATGATTCATGATTCAATTCATGATTCATGATTCGATTCATGATTCATGATTCGATTCATGATTCATGATTTAATTCATGATTCATGATTCAATTCATGATTCTTGATTCGATTAATGATTCATGATTTATTTCATGATTCATGATTCATGATTTAATTCATGATTCAATCATGATTCATGATTCGTTTCATGATTCATGATTCGATTCATGATTCATGATTCAATTTTTGATTCATGATTCAATTATTGATTCATGATTCAAATCATGATTAATGATTCATTTCATGATTCATGATTCATGATTCATGATTCAATTCATGATTCAATTCATGATTCATGACTCATGATTCAATTCTTGATTAATGATTCATGATTCAATTCATGATTCATGATTCAATACATGATTCATGATTCGATTCAAGATTCATTATTCGATTCATGATTCATGATTCAATTCATGATTCATGATTCATTTCATGATTCATTATTCAATTCATGATTCATGATTCGATTCATGATTCATGATTCGATTCATGATTCGATTCATAAAAAATGATTTAATTCATGATTGAATTCATGATTCGATTCATGATTCATGATTCATGATTCGATTCATAAATAATGATTTAATTCATGATTCATGATTCGTTTCATGATTAATGATTCAATTCATGATTCATGATTTATGATTTATGATTCAATTCATGATTCATAATTCATGATTTGATTCATGATTCATGATTCGTTTCATGATTCATGATTCAATTCATGATTCATGATTCATTTCATGATTTAATTCATGATTCATGATTCAATTCATGAATCATGATTCAATTCATGATTTAATTCATGATTCATGATTCAATTCATGATTCATGATTCAATTCATGATATATGATTCATGATTTGATTCATGATTCATGATTCAGGATTTATGATTCAAGTCATGATTCATGATTTGATTCATGATTCATGATTCAATTAATGATTCATTTCATGATTCAATTCATTATTCATGATTCAATTCATGATTCATTATTCGATTCATGATTCATGATTCGATTCATGATTCATGATTCGATTCATGATTCATGATTCATGATTCAATTAATGATTCAGTTCATGATTCATGATTCAATTAATAATTCATAATTCATTTCATGATTAAATTCATGATTCATTTTATGATTCATGATTCAATTCATGATTCATGATTCGGTTCATGATTCATGATTCGATTCAAGACTCATGATTCATGATTCAATTCATGATTCATGATTCGGTTCATGATTCATGATTCGATTCAAGACTCATGATTTAATTCATGATTCATGATTTGATTCATGATTCAATTCATGATTCATGATTCAATTCATGATTCATGATTCATTTCATGATTTATGATTCAATTAATGATGTATGATTCATTTCATGATTCATGATTCATGTTTCAATTCATGATTCTGTTCATGATTCATGATTCGATTCATGATTCATGATTCAATTCATGATTCAATTCTTGATTCATGATTCAATTCATGATTCATGGTTCATGATTCGATTCATGATTCATGATTCATGATTCATGATTCAATTCATGATTCATGACTCAATTCATGATTCATGATTCGATTAATAATTCATGATTCATTTCATGATTCATGATTCATGATTCATTTCATGATTCAATTCATGATTCATGATTCGATTCATGATTCGATTCATGACTCATGATTCAATTCATAATTCATGATTCATGATTCATGATTCAATTCATGATTCATGATTCAATTCATGATTCATGATTCGATTAATGATTTATGATTCGATTCATTATTCATGATTCAATTCATGATTCATGATTCAATTCATGATTCATGATTCGATTCATGATTCATGATTCGATTCATGATTCATTATTCAATTCATGATTCATGATTCATTTTATGATTCATTATTGAATTCATGATTCATGATTCAATTCATGATTCATGATTCAATTCATGATTCATGGTTCGATTAATGATTCATGATTTACTTCATGATTCATGATTCGTGATTCAGTTCATGATTCAATTCATGATTCATGATTCGATTCATGATTCATGATTCGATTCATGATTCATGATTCAATTATTGATTCATGATTCAAATCATGATTAATGATTCAATTCATGATTCATGATTCATGATTCATGATTCAATTCATGATTCAATTCATGATTCATGACTCATGATTCAATTCTTGATTCATGATTCATGATTCAATTCATGATTCATGATTCAATACATGATTCATGATTTGATTCAAGATTCATTATTCGATTTATGATTCATGATTCAATTCATGATTCATGATTCATGTCATGATTCATTATTCAATTCATGATTTGATTCATGATTCGATTCATAAATAATGATTTAATTCATGATTGAATTCATGATTCATGATTCGATTCATGATTCATGATTCATGATTCGATTCATGATTCGATTCATAAATAATGATTTAATTCATGATTCATGATTCGTTTCATGATTCATGATTCAATTCATGATTAATGATTTATGATTCATGATTCAATTCATGATTCATAATTCATGATTTGTTTCATGATTCATGATTCTTGATTCATGATTTGATTCATGATTAATGATTCGTTTCATGATTCATGATTCAATTCTTGATTAATGATTTATGATTCAATTCATGATTCATGATTCATTTCATGATTTAATTCATGATTCATGATTCAATTCATGATTTAATTCATGATTCATGATTCAATTCATGATTCATGATTCAATTCATGATTCATGATTCATGATTTGATTCATGATTCATGATTCAGGATTCAGGATTTATGATTCAAGTAATGATTCATGATTTGATTCATGATTCATGATTCAATTAATGATTCATTTCATGATTCAATTCATTATTCATGATTCAATTCATGATTCATTATTCGATTCATGATTCATGATTCGATTCAAGACTCATGATTTAATTCATGATTCGATTCATGATTCATGATTCAATTCATGATTCATGATTAATGATTCAATTCATGATTCATGATTCATGATTCATGATTCATGATTCAATTCATGATTCATGATTCAATTCATGATTCATGATTCGATTCATGATTCATGATTCAATTCATGATACAATTCATGATTCAAGATTCATTTCATGAGTCTTGATTCAATTCATGAATCAGTTCATGATTCATGATTCAATTCACAATTCATGATTCGATTCATGATACAATTCATGATTCAAGATTCATTTTATGATTCATGATTTAATTCATGATTCAGTTCATGATTTATGATTCAATTAACGATTCATGATTCATGATTCATGATTCAATTCCTTATTCATGATTCGATTCATGATTCATAATTCATGATTCATGATTCAATTCATGATTCATGAGTCATGATTCATGATTCAATTCATGATTCATGATTCATGATTCAATTCATGATTCATGATTCAATTCATGATTCATGTTTCGATTCATGATTCATGATTCAATTCATGATTCATGATTCGATTCAAGATTCATTATTCGATTCATGATTCATGATTCAATTCATGATTCATGATTCATTTCATGATTCATTATTCAATTCATGATTGAATTCATGATTCATGATTCATGATTCGATTCATGATTCGATTCATAAATAATGATTTAATTCATGATTGAATTCATGATTCATGATTCGTTTCATGATTCATGATTCAATTCATGATTCATGATTTATGATTTATGATTCAATTCTTGATTCATAATTCATGATTTGATTCATGATTCTTGATTCATGATTTGATTCATGATTCATGATTTGTTTCATGATTCATGATTCAATTCATGGTTTAGTTCATGATTCATGATTCAATTCATGATTAATGATTTATGATTCAATTCATGATTCATGATTCATTTCATGATTTAATTCATGATTCATGATTCAATTCATGATTCATGATTCATGATTCAATTCATGATTTAATTCATGATTCATGATTCGATTCATGATTCGTTTCATGATTCATGATTCAATTCATGATTCATTTCATGCATCATCAAGTCATGATTCATGATTCAATTCATGATTCATGATTCGATTCATGATTTATGATTCAATTCATGATTCAATTCATGATTCATGATTCATTTCATGATTCATGATTCATGATTCAAATTATGATTCAGTTCATGATTCATGATTCAATTCATGATTCATGATTCATGATTTGATTCATGATTCATGATTCATGATTCAATTCATGATTCATGATTTATGATTCATGATTCATGATTCCTTATTCAATTCATGATTCATGATTCAATTCATGATTCATGATTTGATTCATGATTCATGATTCAATTCATGATTCATGAATCAATTCATGATTCATGATTTGATTCATGATTCATGATTCATTATTCAAATCATGATTCAATTCATGATGCATGATTCATGATTCATGATTCAAATCATGATTCAATTCATGATGCATGATTCGATTCATGATTCGATTCATGATTCATGATTCAATTCATGATTCATGATTCAATTCATGATTCATGATTCGATTCATGATTCATGATTCAATTCATGATTCATGATTCATTTCATGATTCATTATTCAATTCATGATTCAATTCATCATTCATTATTCGATTCTTGATTCATGATTCCATTCATGATTCATGATTCCATTCATGATTCATGATTCATGATTCAATTCATGATTCATGATTCGATTCATAAATCATGATTCAATTCATGATTCATGATTCGTTTCATGATTCATGATTCAATTCATAATTCATGATTCATGATTCAATTCATGATTCATGATTCGATTCATAAATCATGATTCAATTCATGATTCATGATTCGTTTCATGATTCATGATTCAATTCATAATTCATGATTCATGATTCAATTAATGATTCATGATTCATGATTCAATTCATGATTCATGATTCATGATTTGATTCATGATTCATGATTCTTGATTCATGATTTAGTTCATGATTCATGATTCAATTCATGCTTAATGATTTATGATTCAATTCATGATTCATGATTCATTTCATGAATAAATTAATGATTTATTTCATGATTCACGATTCATGATTCAATTCATGATTCAATTCATGATTCATGATTTAATTCATCATTCACGATTCATGATTCAATTCATGATTCAATTCATGATTCAATTCATGATTCATGATTCAATTCATGATTCATGATTCATGATTCAATTCATAATTCATGATTCGATTCATGATTCATAATTCAATTCATGATTCATGATTCGATTCATGATTCATGATTCGATTCATGATTCATTTCATGATTCATTATTCAATTCATGATTCAATTCATGATTCATGATTCGATTCATGATTCATGATTCGATTCATGATTCATGATTCGATTCATGATTCATGATTCCATTCATAATTCATGATTCATGATTCAATTCATGATTCATGATTCATGATTCGATTCATAAATTATGATTCAATTCATGATTCAATTCATGATTCGTTTCATGATTCATGATTCAATTCATAATTAATGATTCATGATTCATGATTCAATTCATGATTCATGATTCATGATTCAATTCATGATTCATGATTCATGATTCAATTCATGATTCATGATTCATGATTTAAATTCATGATACATGAATCTTGATTCATGATTTAGTTCATGATTCATGATTCAATTCATGATTCAATTCATGATTCATGATTCAATTCATGATTCACGATTCATGATATAATTCATGATTCACGATTCATGATTCAAATTATGATTCAATTCATGATTCATGATTTAATTCATGATTCATGATTCATGATTTGATTCATGATTTAATTCATGATTCATGATTCATGATTCAATGCATGATTCATGATTCGATTCATGATTCATGATTCATGATTCAATTCATGATTCATGATTCAATTCATGATTCATGATTCAATTCATGATTCAATTCATGATTTAATTAATGATTCATGATTCAATTCATGATTCAATTTATGATTTATTTAATGATTCATGATTCAATAATGATTCATGATTCATGATTCAATTCATGATTCATGATTCAATTCATGATTCATGATTTGATTCATGATTCATGATTCAATTCATGATTCATGATTCCATTCATGACTCATGATTCAATTCATGATTCATGATTCATGATTCGATTCATGATTCATGATTCGATTTATAAATCATGATTCAATTCATGATTCAATTCATGATTCATGATTCGTTTCATGATTCATGATTCAATTCATAATTCATGACTCATGATTCATGATTCAATTCATGATTAATGATTCATGATTCAATTCATGATTCATGATTTAGTTCATGATTCATGATTCAATTCATGATTAATGATTTATGATTCAATTCATGATTCATGATTCAATTCATGCTTCAATTCATGATTAATGATTCATGATTCAATTCATGATTCATGATTTAGTTCATGATTCATGATTCAATTCATGATTAATGATTTATGATTCAATTCATGATTCATGTTTCATTTCATGATTTAATGCATGATTCATTTCATGATTCACAATTCATGATTCAATTCATGATTCAATTCATGATTCATGATTCAATTCATGATTCTTGATTCATAATTTGATTCATGATTCATGATTCATAATTCATGATTCAATTCATGATTCATGATTCGATTCATGATTCGTTTCATGATTCATGATTCAATTCATGATTCATTTCATGCATCATCAAGTCATGATTCATGATTCAATTCATGATTCATGATTCGATTCATGATTTATGATTCAATTCATGATTCCATTCATGATTCATGATTCATAATTCAAATTATGATTCAGTTCATGATTCATGATTCAATTCATGAATAATGATTCATGATTCGATTCATGATTCATGATTTTATTCCTGATTCATGATTCGATTCATGATTCATAATTCAATTCATGATTCATGATTCATGATTCAATTCATGATGCATGATTCATGATTTGATTCATGATTCATGATTTGATTCATGATTTATGATTTGTTTCATGATTCATGATTTATGATTCAATTCATACTTTAGTTCATAATTCATAATTAAATTCATGATTAATGATTTATGATTCAATTCATGATTCATGATTCATTTCATGATTTAATTCATGATTCATTTCATGATTTATGATTCATGATTGAATTCATGATTGAATTCATGATTCATGATTTAATTCATGATTTAGGATTCGATTCATGATTCATGATTCAATTCATGATTCATGATTCAATGCATGATTCATGATTCGATTCATGATTCATGATTCGATTCATGATTCAATTCATGATTCATGATTCATTTCATGATTCATGATTCATGATTCAATTCATGATTCAGTTCATGATTCATGATTCAATTCATGATTCATGATTTATGATTCGATTCATGATTCATGATTCATAATTCATGATTCAATTCCTGATTCATGATTCGATTCATGATTCATGATTCAATTCATGATTCGATTCATGATTCAATTCATGATTCAATTCATGATTCATGATTTGATTAATGATTCATGATTCATTTCATGATTCATAATTCATGATTCAATTCAGGATTCAATTCATGATTCATGATTCATGATTCATGATTCAATTCATGATTCAATTCATGATTCATGATTCGATTAATGATTCATGATTCATTTCATGATTCATAATTCATGATTCAATTCATGATTCGATTCATGATTCGATTCATGATTCATGATTCAATTAATGATTCATGATTTAAGTCATGATTCATTATTCAATTCATGATTCATGATTCATGATTCAATTTATGATTCAATTCATGATTCATGATTCATGATTCAATTCATGATTCATGATTCAATTCATGATTCATGATTTATTTCATGATTCATAATTCAATTCATGATTCAATTCATGATTCGATTCATGATTCATGATTCCATTCTTGATTCA
>NW_027446330.1:0-64072 GCF_038048845.1 Mixophyes fleayi | reverse complement strand
TGATTCATGATTCAATTCAAGATTCGATTCCTGATTCATTTCATGATTCATGATTCGATTTATGATTCTTGATTCATGATTAAATTCATAATTCATGATTCGATTCATGATTCATGATTAGTGATTAAAATCATGATTCAATTCATGATTCAATACATGATTCAATTGATGATTCATGATTGAATTCATGATTTAATTCATGATTCATGATTCGATTCATGATTCATGATTCAATTCATGATTCATGTTTCATGATTCAATTCATGATTCATGATTCAATTCATGATTCATGATTCAAGAGTCATGATTCAATTCATGATTCATGATTCGATTCATGATTCATGATTCAATTCATGATTCATGTTTCATGATTCAATTCATGATTCATGATTCGATTCATTATTCATGATTCAATTCATGATTCATGATTCAAGATTCATGATTCAATTCATGATTCATGATTCGATTCATGAATCTTGATTTATGATTCATGATTCGATTCATGATTCATGGTTCATGATTTAATTCATGATTCATGATTCAATTCATGATTCAATTCATGATTCATGATTCGATTCATGATTCATGATTTAATTCATGATTCATGATTCAATTCTTGATTCATGATTCATGATTTGATTCATGAATCATGATTCAATTCATGATTCATGATTCAAGATTCATGATTCAATTCATGATTCATGATTCATGATTCAATTCATGATTCATGATTCATGATTCGATTCATGATTCATGATTCAATTCATGATTCATGATTCAAGATTCATAATTCAATTCATGATTCATGATTCGATTCATGAATCTTGATTCATGATTCATGATTCGATTCATGATTCATGATTCAATTCATGATTCATGATTCAATTCATGATTCAAGATTCAATTCATGATTCATGATTCAATTCATGATTTATGATTCGATTCATGATTCAATTCATGATTCATGATTCAAGATTCATAATTCAATTCATGATTCATGATTCGATTCATGAATCTTGATTCATGATTCATGGTTCGATTCATGATTCATGATTCAATTCATGATTCATGATTCATGATTCAATTCATGATTTATGATTCGATTCATGATTCATGATTCATGATTCAATTCATGATTCATGATTCATGATTCAATTCATGATTCAATTCATGATTTATAAATCAATTTATGATTCATGATTCATGATTTATGATTCAATTCATGATTCATGATTCATGATTCATGATTTAATTCTTGATTCAATTCATGATTCAATTCATGATTCGTGAATCAATTTATGATTCATGATTCATGATTCAAATCATGATTCATGATTCATGATTCATGATTCATGATTCATGATTCGATTAATGATTCATGATTCAATTCATGATTCATGATTCATGATTCAATTCATGATTCATGATTTATGATTCATGATTCAATAAATGATTCATGATTCAATTCATGATTCGATTCCTGATTCAATTCATGATTCATGATTCGATTTATGATTCATGATTCATAAATTCAATTCATGATTCATGATTCATGATTCATGATTCATGATTCATTTCAAGATTCATGATTCGATTCATGATTCATGATTCGATTCATGATTCATGATTCATGATTCAATTCATGATTCATGATTCAAGATTCATGATTCAATTCATGATTCATGATTCGAATCATGATTCTTGATTCATGATTCATGATTCGATTCATGATTCATGATTCAAGATTCAATTCATAATTCATGATTCATGATTCAATTCATGATTCATGCTTCATGATTGATGATTCAATTCATGATTCATGATTCAATTCATGATTCATGATTCAATTCATGATTCATGATTCAATTCATGATTCGATTCCTGATTCATTTCATGATTCATGATTCGATTTATGATTCTTGATTCATGATTCAATTCATGATTCATGATTCGATTCATGATTCATGATTAGTGATTAAATTCATGATTCAATTCATGATTCAATTCATGATTCAATTCATGATTCAATTCATGATTCATGATTCGATTCATGATTCATGATTCAATTCATGATTCATGTTTCATGATTCAATTCATGATTCAATTCATGATTCATGATTCAAGATTCATGATTCAATTCATGATTCATGATTCGATTCATGATTCATGATTCAATTCATGATTCATGTTTCATGATTCAATTCATGATTCATGATTCGATTCATGATTCATGATTCAATTCATGATTCATGATTCAAGATTCATGATTCAATTCATGATTCATGATTCGATTCATGAATCTTGATTCATGATTCATGATTCGATACATGATTCATGATTCATGATTCAATTCATGATTCATGATTCATGATTCAATTCATGATTCATGATTCAATTCATGATTCATAATTCATGATTCAATTCATGATTTATGATTCGATTCATGATTCATGATTCATGATTCATGATTCATGATCCATGATTCAATTCATGATTCAATTCATGATTCAATTCATGATTCATGAATCAATTTATGATTCATGATTCATGATTCATAAATCATGATTCAATTCATGATTCATGATTCATGATTCAATTCATGATTCATGATTCAATTCATGATTACATTCATGATTCAATTCATGATTCATGATTCAAATTATGATTCAATTCATGATTCATGATTCAATTCATGATTACATTCATGATTCAATTCATGATTCATGATTCAAATTATGATTCAATTCATGATTTATGATTCAATTCATGATTCCTGATTCATGAATCATGATTCATGATTTAATTCATGATTAATGATTCATGATTCAATTCATGATTCATGAATCAATTTATGATTCATGATTCATGATTCTATTCATGATTCATTATTCATGATTCCTGATTCGATTCATGATTCATGATTCAATTCATGATTCATGATTCAATTCATGATTCATGATTTATGATTCATGATTCAATTCATGATTCATGATTCAAGATTCATGATTCAATTCATGATTCATGATTAGATTCATGAATCTTGATTCATGATTCATGATTCGATTCATGATTCATAATTCATGATTCAATTCATGATTCATTATTCATGATTCAATTCATGAATCATGATTCAATTCATGATTCATGATTCATGATTCAATTCATGATTTATGATTCGATTCATGATTCATGATTCATGATTCAATTCATGATTCATGATTCATGATTCATGATTCATGATTCATGATTTATTTTATGATTAATGATTCATGATTCATGATTCATGATTTATTTTATGATTCAATTCATGATTCATGATTCATGATTCATGATTTTATTAATGATTCATGATTCATGATTCAATTCATGATTCAAGTCATGATTCATGAATCAATTTATGATTCATGATTCATGATTCAATTCATAATTCATGATTCATGATTCAATTCATGATTCATGATTTATGATTCATGATTTATTTTATGATTCATGATTCATGATTCATGATTTATTTCATGATTAATGATTCATGATTCAATTCATGATTTAATTCATGATTCATGAATCAATTTATGATTCATGATTCATGATTTATGATTCAATTCATGATTCATGATTCATGATTCATGATTCATGATTTTATTCATGATTAATGATTCATGATTCAATTTATGATTCAAGTCATGATTCATGAATCAATTTATGATTCATAATTCATGATTCATTATTCAATTCATGATTCATGATTCAATTCATGATTCAATTCATGATTCAATTCCTGATTCAATTCATGATTCATGATTCGATTTATGATTCCTGATTCATAAATTCAATTCATGATTCATGATTCATGATTCAATTCATGATTCATGATTCAATTCATGATTACATTCATGATTCAATTCATGATTCATGATTCAAATTATGATTCAATTCATGATTCATGATTCATGATTAATGATTCAATTCATTATTCAATTCATGATTCAATTCATGATTCATGATTCTATCCATGATTCATAATTCAATTCATGATTCATAATTCATGATTCAATTCATGATTCATTATTAATGATTCAATTCATGATTCATGATTCATGATTCAATTCATGATTCATGATTCAATTCATGATTCATGATTCATGATTCAATTCATGATTAATGATTCATGATTCAATTCATGATTCATGATTCGATTCATGATTCATGATTCAATTCATGATTAATGATTCATGATTCAATTCATGATTCAATTCATGATTCATGATTCGATTCATGATTCATGATTCATGATTCAATTCATGATTCATGATTCATGATTCAATTCATGATTCATTATTCATGATTCAATTCATGATTCATGATTCAATTCATGACTCATGATTCATGATTCAATTTATGATTCATGATTTGATTCATGATTCATGATTCAATTCATGAGTCATGATTCATGATTCAATTCATGATTCATGATTCATGATTCAATTCATGATTCAATTAATGATTCATGAATCAATTTATGTTTCATGATTCATGATTTATGATTCAATTCATGATTCATGATTCGATTCGTGATTCATTATTCATGATTCCATTCATGATTCATGATTCGATTCATGATTCTTGATTCATGATTTGATTCATGATTTGATTCATGATTCATTATTCAAGATTCAATTCATGATTCATAATTCATGATTCGATTCATGATTCGATTCATGATTCATGATTCATGAATCATGATTCATGATTCATGATTCAAATCATGATTCATTATTCGATTCATGATTCATGATTCATGATTCAATTCAAGATTCATGATTCATGATTCAATTAATGATTCAATTCATGATTCATGACTCATGATTTGACTCATGATTCATGATTAATGATTCAATTCATGATACAATTCAAGATTCATGATTCGATTCATGATTCATGATTCAATTCATGATTCATGATTCATGATTCAATTCATGATTCATAATTCATGATTCATGATTCAATTCATGATTCATGATTCATAATTTATGATTCATTTCATGATTCATGATTCGATTCATGATTCAATTCATGATTCAATTCATGATTCATGATTCATGATTCGATTCATGATTCAATTCAAGATTCATGATTCGATTCATGATTCATGATTTGATTCATGATTCATTTCATGATTCATGATTCGATTCATGATTCAATTTATGATTTAATTCATGACTCATGATTCATGATTCATGATTCATGATTCGATTCATGATTCATGAATCGATTCATGATTCATGATTCATGATTCAATTCATGATTCATGATTCAATTCATAAATCATTAATCATGATTCATGATTTAATTCATGATTCATGATTCGATTCATGATTCAATTCATGATTCATGATTCATGATTCTTGATTCA
Source organism: Mixophyes fleayi (assembly GCF_038048845.1). Lineage (NCBI taxonomy): Eukaryota > Metazoa > Chordata > Amphibia > Anura > Limnodynastidae > Mixophyes > Mixophyes fleayi. The sequence continues at coordinate 58,659 of NW_027446330.1, read as the reverse complement.
TGATTCTATTCATGATTCATGATTCATGATTTGATTCATGATTCATGATTCAAGATTCAATTCATAATTCATGATTCATGATTCAATTCATGATTCATGATTCATGATTGATGATTCAATTCATGATTCATGATTTAATTCATTATTCGATTCCTGATTCATTTCATGATTCATGATTTGATTTATGATTCTTGATTCATGATTCAATTCATGATTCATGATTCAATTCATGATTCATGATTAATGATTCAATTCATGATTCAATTCATGATTCATGATTCATTTCATGATTCAATTCATGATTCATGATTCGATTCATGATTCATGATTCAATTCATGATTCAATTCATAATTCATGATTCGATTCATGATTCATGATTCAATTCATGATTCAAGATTCATGATTCAATTCATGATTCATGATTCATGATTCGATTCATGATTCATGATTCAATTCATGATTCATGATTCAAGATTCATGATTCAATTCATGATTCATGATTCATGATTCAATTCATGATTCATGATTCATGATTCGATTCATGATTCATGATTCAATTCATGATTCATGATTCAAGATTCATAATTCAATTCATGATTCATGATTCGATTCATGAATCTTGATTCATGATTCATGATTCGATTCATGATTCATGATTCAATTCATGATTCATGATTCATGATTCATGATTCAATTCATGATTTATGATTCGATTCATGATTCATGATTCGATTCATGAATCTTGATTCATGATTCATGATTGGATTCATGATTCATGATTCAATTCATGATTCATGATTCAATTCATGATTTATGATTCGATTCATGATTCATGATTCATGATTCATTTCGTGATTCATGATTCAATTCATGATTCAATTCATGATTTATGAATCAATTTATGATTCATGATTCATGATTTATGATTCAATTCATGATTCATGATTCATGATTCAATTCATGATTCATTATTCATGATTCAATTCATGATTCATGATTCATGATTCAATTCATGATTCATGATTCAATTCATGATTCATGATTCATGATTCAATTCATGATTAATGATTCATGATTCAATTCATGATTCATGATTTGATTCATGATTCATGATTCAATTCATGAGTCATGATTCATGATTCAATTCATGATTCATGATTCATGATTCATGATTCATGATTCAATTCATGATTCAATTCATGATTCATGAATCAATTTATGTTTCATGATTCATGATTTATGATTCATGATTCATGATTCGATTCATGATTCATGATTCATGATTCCATTCATGATTCATGATTCGATTCATGATTCTTGATTCATGATTCGATTCATGATTCATTATTCAAGATTCAATTCATAATTCATGATTCATGATTCGATTCATGATTCATGATTCATGCTTCATGATTCATTATTCGATTCATGATTCATGATTCATGATTCAATTCATGATTCAATTCATGATTCATAATTCATGATTTGATTCATGATTCATGATTCATGATTTGATTCATGATTCATGTTTAATGATTCAATTCATGATACAATTCAAGATTCATGATTCGATTCATGATTCATGATTCAATTCATGATTCATAATTCATGATTCATGATTCAATTCATGATTCATAATTCATGATTCATGATTCAATTCATGATTCATGATTCATAATTTATGATTCATTTCATGATTCATGATTCGATTCATGATTCAATTTATGATTCAATTCATGATTCATGATTCATGATTCGATTCATGATTCATGATTCGATTCATGATTTATGATTTGATTCATGATTCATGATTCAATTCATGATTCATGATTCGATTCATGAATCTTGATTCACGATTCATGATTCAATTCATGATTCATGATTCGAATCATGATTCATGATTCAATTCATGATTCATGATTCATGATTCAATTCATGATTCATGATTCATGATTCAATTCATGATTTATGATTCGATTCATGATTCATGATTCATGATTCAATTCATGATTCATGATTCAATTCATGATTCAATTCATGATTTATGAATCAATTTATGATTCATGATTCATGATTCATGATTTAATTCATGATTCAATTCATGATTCAATTCATGATTCGTGAATCAATTTATGCTTCATGATTCATGATTCAAATCATGATTCATGATTCATGATTCATGATTCATGATTCGATTCATGGTTCATGATTCAATTCATGATTCATGATTTATGATTCATGATTCAATAAATGATTCATGATTCAATTCATGATTCGATTCCTGATTCAATTCATGATTCATGATTCGATTTATGATTCATGATTCATAAATTCAATTCATGATTCATGATTCATGATTCAATTCAAGATTCATGATTCATGATTCAAATTATGATTCAATTCATGATTCAAATTATGATTCAATTCAAGATTCATGATTCGATTCATAAATCATGATTCGATTCATGATTCATGATTCATGATTGAATTCATGATTCATGATTCATGATTCAATTCATGATTCATGATTCGAATCATGATTCTTGATTCATGATTCATGATTCGATTCATGATTCATGATTCAAGATTCAATTCATAATTCATGATTCATGATTCAATTCATGATTCATGCTTCATGATTGATGATTCAATTCATGATTCATGATTCAATTCATGATTCATGATTCAATTCATGATTCGATTCCTGATTCATTTCATGATTCAATTTATGATTCTTGATTCATGATTAAATTCATATTTCATGATTAGATTCATGATTCATGATTAGTGATTAAAATCATGATTCAATTCATGATTCAATACATGATTCAATTCATGATTCATGATTTAATTCATGATTTAATTCATGATTCATGATTCGATTCATGATTCATGATTCAATTCATGATTCATGTTTCATGATTCAATTCATGATTCATGATTCAATTCATGATTCATGATTCAAGATTCATGATTCAATTCATGATTCATGATTCGATTCATGATTCATGATTCAATTCATGATTCATGTTTCATGATTCAATTCATGATTCATGATTCGATTCATTATTCATGATTCAATTCATGATTCATGATTCAAGATTCATGATTCAATTCATGATTCATGATTCGATTCATGAATCTTGATTCATGATTCATGATTCGATTCATGATTCATGATTCATGATTTAATTCATGATTCATGATTCAATTCATGATTCAATTCATGATTCATGATTCGATTCATGATTCATGATTCAATTCATGATTCATGATTCAATTCATGATTCATGATTCATGATTCGATTCATGAATCATGATTCAATTCATGATTCATGATTCAAGATTCATGATTCAATTCATGATTCATGATTCATGATTCAATTCATGATTCATGATTCATGATTCGATTCATGATTCATGATTCAATTCATGATTCATGATTCAAGATTCATAATTCAATTCATGATTCATGATTCGATTCATGAAACTTGATTAATGATTCATGATTCGATTCATGATTCATGATTCAATTCATGATTCATGATTCAATTCATGATTCAAGATTCAATTCATGATTCATGATTCATGATTCAATTCATGATTTATGATTCGATTCATGATTCAATTCATGATTCATGATTCAAGATTCATAATTCAATTCATGATTCATGATTCGATTCATGAATCTTGATTCATGATTCATGGTTCGATTCATGATTCATGATTCAATTCATGATTCATGATTCATGATTCAATTCATGATTCAATTCATGATTCATGATTCATGATTTGATTCATGATTCATGTTTAATGATTCAATTCATGATACAATTCAAGATTCATGATTCGATTCATGATTCATGATTCAATTCATGATTCATAATTCATGATTCATGAATCAATTTATGATTCATGATTCATGATTCAAATCATGATTCATGATTCATGATTCATGATTCATGATTCGATTCATGGTTCATGATTCAATTCATGATTCATGATTCATGATTCAATTCATGATTCATGATTTATGATTCATGATTCAATAAATGATTGATGATTCAATTCATGATTCGATTCCTGATTCAATTCATGATTCATGATTCGATTTATGATTCATGATTCATAAATTCAATTCATGATTCATGATTCATGATTCAATTCAAGATTCATGATTCATGATTCAAATTATGATTCAATTCATGATTCAAATTATGATTCAATTCAAGATTCATGATTCGATTCATAAATCATGATTCGATTCATGATTCATGATTCATGATTGAATTCATGATTCATGATTCATGATTCAATTCATGATTCATGCTTCATGATTGATGATTCAATTCATGATTGATGATTCAATTCATGATTCATGATTCAATTCATGATTCGATTCCTGATTCATTTCATGATTCAATTTATGATTCTTGATTCATGATTAAATTCATATTTCATGATTAGATTCATGATTCATGATTAGTGATTAAAATCATGATTCAATTCATGATTCAATACATGATTCAATTCATGATTCATGATTCAATTCATGATTTAATTCATGATTCATGATTCGATTCATGATTCATGATTCAATTCATGATTCATGATTCGAATCATGATTCTTGATTCATGATTCATGATTCGATTCATGATTCATGATTCAAGATTCAATTCATAATTCATGATTCATGATTCAATTCATGATTCATGCTTCATGATTGATGATTCAATTCATGATTGATGATTCAATTCATGATTCATGATTCAATTCATGATTCGATTCCTGATTCATTTCATGATTCAATTTATGATTCTTGATTCATGATTAAATTCATATTTCATGATTAGATTCATGATTCATGATTAGTGATTAAAATCATGATTCAATTCATGATTCAATACATGATTCAATTCATGATTCATGATTCAATTCATGATTTAATTCATGATTCATGATTCGATTCATGATTCATGATTCAATTCATGATTCATGTTTCATGATTCAATTCATGATTCATGATTCAATTCATGATTCATGATTCAAGATTCAAGATTCAATTCATGATTCATGATTCGATTCATGATTCATGATTCAATTCATGATTCATGTTTCATGATTCAATTCATGATTCATGATTCGATTCATTATTCATGATTCAATTCATGATTCATGATTCAAGATTCATGATTCAATTCATGATTCATGATTCGATTCATGAATCTTGATTCATGATTCATGTTTCGATTCATGATTCATGATTCATGATTTAATTCATGATTCATGATTCAATTCATGATTCAATTCATGATTCATGATTCGATTCATGATTCATGATTCAATTCATGATTCATGATTCAATTCATGATTCATGATTCATGATTCGATTCATGAATCATGATTCAATTCATGATTCATGATTCAAGATTCATGATTCAATTCATGATTCATGATTCATGATTCGATTCATGATTCATGATTCAATTCATGATTCATGATTCAAGATTCATAATTCAATTCATGATTCATGATTCGATTCATGAAACTTGATTCATGATTCATGATTCGATTCATGATTCATGATTCAATTCATGATTCATGATTCAATTCATGATTCAAGATTCAATTCATGATTCATGATTCATGATTCAATTCATGATTTATGATTCGATTCATGATTCAATTCATGATTCATGATTCAAGATTCATAATTCATTTCATGATTCATGATTCGATTCATGAATCTTGATTCATGATTCATGGTTCGATTCATGATTCATGATTCAATTCATGATTCATGATTCATGATTCAATTCATGATTCAATTCATGATTCATGATTCATGATTTGATTCATGATTCATGTTTAATGATTCAATTCATGATACAATTCAAGATTCATGATTCGATTCATGATTCATGATTCAATTCATGATTCATAATTCATGATTCATGATTCAATTCATGATTCATACTTCATGATTCATGATTCAATTCATGATTCATAATTTATGATTCATTTCATGATTCATGATTCGATTCATGATTCAATTCATGATTCAATTCATGATTCATGATTCATGATTCAATTCATGATTCATGATTCGATTCATGATTTATGATTTGATTCATGATTCATGATTCAATTCATGATTCATGATTCGATTCATGAATCTTGATTCATGATTCATGATTCAATTCATGATTCATGATTCGAATCATGATTCATGATTCAATTCATGATTCATGATTCATGATTCAATTCATGATTTATGATTCGATTCATGATTCATGATTCAATTCATGATTCATGATTCAATTCATGATTCAATTCATGATTTATGAATCGATTTATGATTCATGATTCATGATTTATGATTCAATTCATGATTCATGATTCATGATTCAATTCATGATTCAATTCATGATTTATGAATCAATTTATGATTCATGATTCATGATTCATGATTTAATTCATGATTCAATTCATGATTCAATTCATGATTCGTGAATCAATTTATGATTCATGATTCATGATTCAAATCATGATTCATGATTCATGATTCATGATTCGATTCATGATTCATGATTCAATTCATGATTCATGATTCATGATTCAATTCATGATTCATGATTTATGATTCATGATTCAATAAATGATTCATGATTCAATTCATGATTCGATTCCTGATTCAATTAATGATTCATGATTCGATTTATGATTCATGATTCATAAATTCAATTCATGATTCATGATTCATGATTCAATTCAAGATTCATGATTCATGATTCAAATTATGATTCAATTCATGATTCAAATTATGATTCAATTCAAGATTCATGATTCGATTCATAAATCATGATTCGATTCATGATTCATGATTCATGATTGAATTCATGATTCATGATTCATGATTCAATTCATGATTCATGATTCGAATCATGATTCTTGATTCATGATTCATAATTCGATTCATGATTCATGATTCAAGATTCAATTCATAATTCATGATTCATGATTCAATTCATGATTCATGATTCAATTCATGATTCATGATTCAATTCAAGATTCGATTCCTGATTCATTTCATGATTCATGATTCGATTTATGATTCTTGATTCATGATTAAATTCATAATTCATGATTCGATTCATGATTCATGATTAGTGATTAAAATCATGATTCAATTCATGATTCAATACATGATTCAATTCATGATTCATGATTCAAGATTCATGATTCAATTCATGATTCATGATTCATGATTCAATTCATGATTCATGATTCATGATTCGATTCATGATTCATGATTCAATTCATGATTCATGATTCAAGATTCATAATTCAATTCATGATTCATGATTCGATTCATGAAACTTGATTCATGATTCATGATTCGATTCATGATGCATGATTCAATTCATGATTCATGATTCAATTCATGATTCAAGATTCAATTCATGATTTATGATTCGATTCATGATTCAATTCATGATTCATGATTCAAGATTCATAATTCAATTCATGATTCATGATTCGATTCATGAATCTTGATTCATGATTCATGGTTCGATTCATGATTCATGATTCAATTCATGATTCATGATTCATGATTCAATTCATGATTCAATTCATGATTCATGATTCATGATTTGATTCATGATTTATGTTTAATGATTCAATTCATGATACAATTCAAGATTCATGATTCGATTCATGATTCATGATTCAATTCATGATTCATAATTCATGATTCATGATTCAATTCATGATTCATACTTCATGATTCATGATTCAATTCATGATTCATGATTCATAATTTATGATTCATTTCATGATTCATGATTCGATTCATGATTCAATTCATGATTCAATTCATGATTCATGATTCATGATTCGATTCATGATTCATGATTCGATTCATGATTTATGATTTGATTCATGATTCATGATTCAATTCATGATTCATGATTCGATTCATGAATCTTGATTCATGATTCATGATTCAATTCATGATTCATGATTCGAATCATGATTCATGATTCAATTCATGATTCATGATTCATGATTCAATTCATGATTTATGATTCGATTCATGATTCAATTCATGATTCATGATTCAATTCATGATTCAATTCATGATTTATGAATCGATTTATGATTCATGATTCATGATTTATGATTCAATTCATGATTCATGATTCATGATTCAATTCATGATTCAATTCATGATTTATGAATCAATTTATGATTCATGATTCATGATTTAATTCATGATTCAATTCATGATTCAATTCATGATTCGTGAATCAATTTATGATTCATGATTCATGATTCAAATCATGATTCATGATTCATTAATCATGATTCATGATTCGATTCATGATTCATGATTCAATTCATGATTCATGATTCATGATTCAATTCATGATTCATGATTTATGATTCATGATTCAATAAATGATTCATGATTCAATTCATGATTCGATTCCTGATTCAATTAATGATTCATGATTCGATTTATGATTCATGATTCATAAATTCAATTCATGATTCATGATTCATGATTCAATTCAAGATTCATGATTCATGATTCAAATTATGATTCAATTCATGATTCAAATTATGATTCAATTCAAGATTCATGATTCGATTCATAAATCATGATTCGATTCATGATTCATGATTCATGATTGAATTCATGATTCATGATTCATGATTCAATTCATGATTCATGATTCGAATCATGATTCTTGATTCATGATTCATGATTCGATTCATGATTCATGATTCAAGATTCAATTCATAATTCATGATTCATGATTCAATTCATGATTCATGATTCAATTCATGATTCATGATTCAATTCATGATTCAATTCAAGATTCGATTCCTGATTCATTTCATGGTTCATGATTCGATTTATGATTCTTGATTCATGATTAAATTCATAATACATGATTCGATTCATGATTCATGATTAGTGATTAAAATCATGATTCAATTCATGATTCAATACATGATTCAATTCATGATTCATGATTGAATTCATGATTTAATTCATGATTCATGATTCGATTCATGATTCATGATTCAATTCATGATTCATGTTTCATGATTCAATTCATGATTCATGATTCAATTCATGATTCATGATTCAAGATTCATGATTCAATTCATGATTCATGATTCGATTCATGATTCATGATTCAATTCATGATTCATGTTTCATGATTCAATTCATGATTCATGATTCGATTCATTATTCATGATTCAATTCATGATTCATGATTCAAGATTCATGATTCAATTCATGATTCATGATTCGATTCATGAATCTTGATTTATGATTCATGATTCGATTCATGATTCATGGTTCATGATTTAATTCATGATTCATGATTCAATTCATGATTCAATTCATGATTCATGATTCGATTCATGATTCATGATTTAATTCATGATTCATGATTCAATTCTTGATTCATGATTCATGATTCGATTCATGAATCATGATTCAATTCATGATTCATGATTCAAGATTCATGATTCAATTCATGATTCATGATTCATGATTCAATTCATGATTCATGATTCATGATTCGATTCATGATTCATGATTCAATTCATGATTCAAGATTCATAATTCAATTCATGATTCATGATTCGATTCATGAATCTTGATTCATGATTCATGATTCGATTCATGATTCATGATTCAATTCATGATTCATGATTCAATTCATGATTCAAGATTCAATTCATGATTCATGATTCATGATTCAATTCATGATTTATGATTCGATTCATGATTCAATTCATGATTCATGATTCAAGATTCATAATTCAATTCATGATTCATGATTCGATTCATGAATCTTGATTCATGATTCATGGTTCGATTCATGATTCATGATTCAATTCATGATTCATGATTCATGATTCAATTCATGATTTATGATTCGATTCATGATTCATGATTCATGATTCAATTCATGATTCATGATTCATGATTCAATTCATGATTCAATTCATGATTTATAAATCAATTTATGATTCATGATTCATGATTTATGATTCAATTCATGATTCATGATTCATGATTCATGATTCATGATTTAATTCTTGATTCAATTCATGATTCAATTCATGATTCATGAATCAATTTATGATTCATGATTCATGATTCAAATCATGATTCATGATTCATGATTCATGATTCATGATTCGATTAATGATTCATGATTCAATTCATGATTCATGATTCATGATTCAATTCATGATTCATGATTTATGATTCATGATTCAATAAATGATTCATGATTCAATTCATGATTCGATTCCTGATTCAATTCATGATTCATGATTCGATTTATGATTCATGATTCATAAATTCAATTCATGATTCATGATTCATGATTCAATTCAAGATTCATGATTCGATTCATGATTCATGATTCGATTCATGATTCATGATTCATGATTCAATTCATGATTCATGATTCAAGATTCATGATTCAATTCATGATTCATGATTCGAATCATGATTCTTGATTCATGATTCATGATTCGATTCATGATTCATGATTCAAGATTCAATTCATAATTCATGATTCATGATTCAATTCATGATTCATGCTTCATGATTGATGATTCAATTCATGATTCATGATTCAATTCATGATTCATGATTCAATTCATGATTCATGATTCAATTCATGATTCGATTCCTGATTCATTTCATGATTCATGATTCGATTTATGATTCTTGATTCATGATTCAATTCATGATTCATGATTCGATTCATGATTAGTGATTAAATTCATGATTCAATTCATGATTCAATTCATGATTCAATTCATGATTCATGATTCAATTCATGATTCAATTCATGATTCATGATTCGATTCATGATTCATGATTCAATTCATGATTCATGTTTCATGATTCAATTCATGATTCATGGTTCAATTCATGATTCATGATTCAAGATTCATGATTCAATTCATGATTCATGATTCGATTCATGATTCATGATTCAATTCATGATTCATGTTTCATGATTCAATTCATGATTCATGATTCGATTCATGATTCATGATTCAATTCATGATTCATGATTCAAGATTCATGATTCAATTCATGATTCATGATTCGATTCATGAATCTTGATTCATGATTCAAAACATGATTCATGATTCATGATTCAATTCATGATTCATGATTCATGATTCAATTCATGATTCATGATTCAATTCATGATTCATAATTCATGATTCAATTCATGATTTATGATTCGATTCATGATTCATGATTCATGATTCATGATTCATGATCCATGATTCAATTCATGATTCAATTCATGATTCAATTCATGATTCATGAATCAATTTATGATTCATGATTCATGATTCATAAATCATGATTCAATTCATGATTCATGATTCATGATTCGATTCATGATTCATGATTCATGATTCAATTCATGATTCATGATTCAAGATTCATGATTCAATTCATGATTCATGATTCGAATCATGATTCTTGATTCATGATTCATGATTCGATTCATGATTCATGATTCAAGATTCAATTCATAATTCATGATTCATGATTCAATTCATGATTCATGCTTCATGATTGATGATTCAATTCATGATTCATGATTCAATTCATGATTCATGATTCAATTCATGATTCATGATTCAATTCATGATTCGATTCCTGATTCATTTCATGATTCATGATTCGATTTATGATTCTTGATTCATGATTCAATTCATGATTCATGATTCGATTCATGATTAGTGATTAAATTCATGATTCAATTCATGATTCAATTCATGATTCAATTCATGATTCATGATTCAATTCATGATTCAATTCATGATTCATGATTCGATTCATGATTCATGATTCAATTCATGATTCATGTTTCATGATTCAATTCATGATTCATGGTTCAATTCATGATTCATGATTCAAGATTCATGATTCAATTCATGATTCATGATTCGATTCATGATTCATGATTCAATTCATGATTCATGTTTCATGATTCAATTCATGATTCATGATTCGATTCATGATTCATGATTCAATTCATGATTCATGATTCAAGATTCATGATTCAATTCATGATTCATGATTCGATTCATGAATCTTGATTCATGATTCAAAACATGATTCATGATTCATGATTCAATTCATGATTCATGATTCATGATTCAATTCATGATTCATGATTCAATTCATGATTCATAATTCATGATTCAATTCATGATTTATGATTCGATTCATGATTCATGATTCATGATTCATGATTCATGATCCATGATTCAATTCATGATTCAATTCATGATTCAATTCATGATTCATGAATCAATTTATGATTCATGATTCATGATTCATAAATCATGATTCAATTCATGATTCATGATTCATGATTCAATTCATGATTCATGATTCAATTCATGATTACATTCATGATTCAATTCAAGATTCATGATTCAAATTATGATTCAATTCATGATTCATGATTCAATTCATGATTACATTCATGATTCAATTCATGATTCATGATTCAAATTATGATTCAATTCATGATTTATGATTCAATTCATGATTCCAGTCATGATTCATGAATCAATTTATGATTCATGATTCATGATTCAATTCATGATTCATGATTCATGATTCAATTCATGATTCATGATTTATGATTCATGATTTATTTTATGATTCATGATTCATGATTCATGATTCATGATTTATTTCATGATTAATGATTCATGATTCAATTCATGATTTAATTCATGATTCATGAATCAATTTATGATTCATGATTCATGATTTATGATTCAATTCATGATTCATGATTCATGATTCATGATTCATGATTTTATTCATGATTAATGATTCATGATTCAATTCATGATTCAAGTCATGATTCATGAATCAATTTATGATTCATGATTCATGATTCATTATTCAATTCATGATTCATGATTCAATTCATGATTCATGATTTATGATTCATGATTCAATTCATGATTCATGATTCAATTCATGATTCGATTCCTGATTCAATTCATGATTCATGATTCAATTCATGATTCATGATTCATGATTCAATTCATGATTCATGATTTATGATTCATGATTCAATTCATGATTCAATTCCTGATTCAATTCATGATTCATGATTCGATTTATGATTCCTGATTCATAAATTCAATTCATGATTCATGATTCATGATTCAATTCATGATTCATGATTCAATTCATGATTACATTCATGATTCAATTCATGATTCATGATTCAAATTATGATTCAATTCATGATTCATGATTCATGATTAATGATTCAATTCATTATTCAATTCATGATTCAATTCATGATTCATGATTCTATCCATGATTCATAATTCAATTCATGATTCATAATTCATGATTCAATTCATGATTCATTATTAATGATTCAATTCATGATTCATGATTCATGATTCAATTCATGATTCATGATTCAATTCATGATTCATGATTCATGATTCAATTCATGATTAATGATTCATGATTCAATTCATGATTCATGATTCGATTCATGATTCATGATTCAATTCATGATTAATGATTCATGATTCAATTCATGATTCAATTCATGATTCATGATTCGATTCATGATTCATGATTCATGATTTAATTCATGATTCATGATTTATGATTCAATTCATGATTCATTATTCATGATTCAATTCATGATTCATGATTCAATTCATGACTCATGATTCATGATTCAATTCATGATTCATGATTTGATTCATGATTCATGATTCAATTCATGAGTCATGATTCATGATTCAATTCATGATTCATGATTCATGATTCAATTCATTATTCAATTAATGATTCATGAATCAATTTATGTTTCATGATTCATGATTTATGATTCAATTCATGATTCATGATTCGATTCGTGATTCATTATTCATGATTCCATTCATGATTCATGATTCGATTCATGATTCTTGATTCATGATTTGATTCATGATTCATTATTCAAGATTCAATTCATGATTCATAATTCATGATTCGATTCATGATTCGATTCATGATTCATGATTCATGAATCATGATTCATGATTCATGATTCAAATCATGATTCATTATTCGATTCATGATTCATGATTCATGATTCAATTCAAGATTCATGATTCATGATTCAATTAATGATTCAATTCATGATTCATGATTCATGATTTGACTCATGATTCATGATTAATGATTCAATTCATGATACAATTCAAGATTCATGATTCGATTCATGATTCATGATTCAATTCATGATTCATGATTCATGATTCAATTCATGATTCATAATTCATGATTCATGATTCAATTCATGATTCATGATTCATAATTTATGATTCATTTCATGATTCATGATTCGATTCATGATTCAATTCATGATTCAATTTATGATTCATTTCATGATTCATGATTCGATTCATGATTCAATTCATGATTCAATTCATGATTCATGATTCATGATTCGATTCATGATTCAATTCAAGATTCATGATTCGATTCATGATTCATGATTCGATTCATGATTCATTTCATGATTCATGATTCGATTCATGATTCAATTTATGATTTAATTCATGACTCATGATTCATGATTCATGATTCACGATTCGATTCATGATTCATGAATCGATTCATGATTCATGATTCATGATTCAATTCATGATTCATGATTCAATTCATAAATCATTAATCATGATTCATGATTTAATTCATGATTCATGATTCGATTCATGATTCAATTCATGATTCATGATTCATGATTCTTGATTCATGATTCTATTCATGATTCATGATTCATGATTTGATTCATGATTCATGATTCAAGATTCAATTCATAATTCATGATTCATGATTCAATTCATGATTCATGATTCATGATTGATGATTCAATTCATGATTCATGATTTAATTCATTATTCGATTCCTGATTCATTTCATGATTCATGATTTGATTTATGATTCTTGATTCATGATTCAATTCATGATTCATGATTCAATTCATGATTCATGATTAATGATTCAATTCATGATTCAATTCATGATTCATGATTCATTTCATGATTCAATTCATGATTCATGATTCGATTCATGATTCATGATTCAATTCATGATTCAATTCATAATTCATGATTCGATTCATGATTCATGATTCAATTCATGATTCAAGATTCATGATTCAATTCATGATTCATGATTCATGATTCGATTCATGATTCATGATTCAATTCATGATTCATGATTCAAGATTCATGATTCAATTCATGATTCATGATTCATGATTCAATTCATGATTCATGATTCATGATTCGATTCATGATTCATGATTCAATTCATGATTCATGATTCAAGATTCATAATTCAATTCATGATTCATGATTCGATTCATGAATCTTGATTCATGATTCATGATTCGATTCATGATTCATGATTCAATTCATGATTCATGATTCATGATTCAATTCATGATTTATGATTCGATTCATGATTCATGATTCGATTCATGAATCTTGATTCATGATTCATGATTGGATTCATGATTCATGATTCAATTCATGATTCATGATTCATGATTCAATTCATGATTCATGATTCGATTCATGATTCATGATTCATGATTCATTTCGTGATTCATGATTCAATTCATGATTAAATTCATGATTTATGAATCAATTTATGATTCATGATTCATGATTTATGATTCAATTCATGATTCATGATTCATGATTCAATTCATGATTCATTATTCATGATTCAATTCATGATTCATGATTCATGATTCAATTCATGATTCATGATTCAATTCATGATTCATGATTCAATTCATGATTAATGATTCATGATTCAATTCATGATTCATGATTCGATTCATGATTCATGATTCAATTCATGATTAATGATTCATGATTCAATTCAAGATTCAATTCATGATTCATGATTCGATTCATGATTCATGATTCATGATTCAATTCATGATTCATGATTCATGATTCAATTCATGATTCATTATTCATGATTCAATTCATGATTCATGATTAAATTCATGACTCATGATTCATGATTCAATTCATGATTCATGATTTGATTCATGATTCATGATTCAATTCATGATTCATGATTCATGATTCAATTCATGATTCAATTAATGATTCATGAATCAATTTATGTTTCATGATTCATGATTTATGATTCAATTCATGATTCATGATTCTATCCATGATTCATAATTCAATTCATGATTCATGATTCATGATTCAATTCATGATTCATGATTCATGATTTAATTCTTGATTCAATTCATGATTCAATTCATGATTCGTGAATCAATTTATGATTCATGATTCATGATTCAAATCATGATTCATGATTCATGATTCATGATTCATGATTCGATTAATGATTCATGATTCAATTCATGATTCATGATTCATGATTCAATTCATGATTCATGATTTATGATTCATGATTCAATAAATGATTCATGATTCAATTCATGATTCGATTCCTGATTCAATTCATGATTCATGATTCGATTTATGATTCATGATTCATAAATTCAATTCATGATTCATGATTCATGATTCAATTCAAGATTCATGATTCGATTCATGATTCATGATTCGATTCATGATTCATGATTCATGATTCAATTCATGATTCATGATTCAAGATTCATGATTCAATTCATGATTCATGATTCGAATCATGATTCTTGATTCATGATTCATGATTCGATTTATGATTCATGATTCAAGATTCAATTCATAATTCATGATTCATGATTCAATTCATGATTCATGCTTCATGATTGATGATTCAATTCATGATTCATGATTCAATTCATGATTCATGATTCAATTCATGATTCATGATTCAATTCATGATTCGATTCCTGATTCATTTCATGATTCATGATTCGATTTATGATTCTTGATTCATGATTCAATTCATGATTCATGATTCGATTCATGATTCATGATTAGTGATTAAATTCATGATTCAATTCATGATTCATGATTCAATTCATGATTCAATTCATGATTCATGATTCGATTCATGATTCATGATTCAATTCATGATTCATGTTTCATGATTCAATTCATGATTCATGATTCAATTCATGATTCATGATTCAAGATTCATGATTTAATTCATGATTCATGATTCGATTCATGATTCATGATTCAATTCATGATTCATGTTTCATGATTCAATTCATGATTCATGATTCGATTCATGATTCATGATTCAATTCATGATTCATGATTCAAGATTCATGATTCAATTCATGATTCATGATTCGATTCATGAATCTTGATTCATGATTCATGATTCGATACATGATTCATGATTCATGATTCAATTCATGATTCATGATTCATGATTCAATTCATGATTCATGATTCAATTCATGATTCATAATTCATGATTCAATTCATGATTTATGATTCGATTCATGATTCATGATTCATGATTCATGATTCATGATCCATGATTCAATTCATGATTCAATTCATGATTCAATTCATGATTCATGAATCAATTTATGATTCATGATTCATGATTCATAAATCATGATTCAATTCATGATTCATGATTCAATTCATGATTCATGATTCAATTCATGATTACATTCATGATTCAATTCATGATTCATGATTCAAATTATGATTCAATCCATGATTCATGATTCAATTCATGATTACATTCATGATTCAATTCATGATTCATGATTCAAATTATGATTCAATTCATGATTTATGATTCAATTCATGATTCCTGATTCATGATTCATGATTCATGATTTAATTCATGATTAATGATTCATGATTCAATTCATGATTCATGAATCAATTTATGATTCATGATTCATGATTCTATTCATGATTCATTATTCATGATTCCTGATTCGATTCATGATTCATGATTCAATTCATGATTCATGATTCAATTCATGATTCATGATTTATGATTCATGATTCAATTCATGATTCATGATTCAAGATTCATGATTCAATTCATGATTCATGATTAGATTCATGAATCTTGATTCATGATTCATGATTCGATTCATGATTCATAATTCATGATTCAATTCATGATTCATTATTCATGATTCAATTCATGATTCATGATTCAATTCATGATTCATGATTCATGATTCAATTCATGATTTATGATTCGATTCATGATTCATGATTCATGATTCAATTCATGATTCATGATTCATGATTCATGATTCATGATTCATGATTTATTTTATGATTAATGATTCATGATTCATGATTCATGATTTATTTTATGATTCAATTCATGATTCATGATTCATGATTCATGATTCATGATTTTATTAATGATTAATGATTCATGATTCAATTCATGATTCAAGTCATGATTCATGAATCAATTTATGATTCATGATTCATGATTCAATTCATGATTCATGATTCATGATTCATGATTCAATTCATGATTCATGATTTATGATTCATGATTTATTTTATGATTCATGATTCATGATTCATGATTCATGATTTATTTCATGATTAATGATTCATGATTCAATTCATGATTTAATTCATGATTCATGAATCAATTTATGATTCATGATTCATGATTTATGATTCAATTCATGATTCATGATTCATGATTCATGATTTTATTCATGATTAATGATTCATGATTCAATTCATGATTCAAGTCATGATTCATGAATCAATTTATGATTCATGATTCATGATTCATTATTCAATTCATGATTCATGATTCAATTCATGATTCATGATTTATGATTCATGATTCAATTCATGATTCATGATTCAATTCATGATTCGATTCCTGATTCAATTCATGATTCATGATTCAATTCATGATTCATGATTCAATTCATGATTCATGATTTATGATTCATGATTCAATTCATGATTCAATTCCTGATTCATGATTCGATTTATGATTCCTGATTCATAAATTCAATTCATGATTCATGATTCATGATTCAATTCATGATTCATGATTCAATTCATGATTACATTCATGATTCAATTCATGATTCATGATTCAAATTATGATTCAATTCATGATTCATGATTCATGATTAATGATTCAAATCATTATTCAATTCATGATTCAATTCATGATTCATGATTCTATCCATGATTCATAACTCAATTCATGATTCATAATTCATGATTCAATTCATGATTCATTATTCATGATTCAATTCATGATTCATGATTCATGATTCAATTCATGATTCATGATTCAATTCATGATTCATGATTCATGATTCAATTCATGATTAATGATTCATGATTCAATTCATGATTCATGATTCGATTCATGATTCATGATTCGATTCATGATTAATGATTCATGATTCAATTCATGATTCAATTCATGATACATGATTCGATTCATGATTCATGATTCATGATTCAATTCATGAATCATGATTCATGATTCAATTCATGATTCATTATTCATGATTCAATTCATGATTCATGATTCAATTCATGATTCATGATTCATGATTCAATTCATGATTCATGATTTGATTCATGATTCATGATTCAATTCATGAGTCATGATTCATGATTCAATTCATGATTCATGATTCATGATTCAATTCATGATTCAATTAATGATTCATGAATCAATTTATGTTTCATGATTCATGATTTATGATTCAATTCATGATTCATGATTCGATTCGTGATTCATTATTCATGATTCCATTCATGATTCATGATTCGATTCATGATTCTTGATTCATGATTTGATTCATGATTCATTATTCAAGATTCAATTCATGATTCATAATTCATGATTCGATTCATGATTCATTATTCGATTCATGATTCATGATTCATGATTCAATTCAAGATTCATGATTCATGATTCAATTAATGATTCAATTCATGATTCATGATTCATGATTTGACTCATGATTCATGATTAATGATTCAATTCATGATACAATTCAAGATTCATGATTCGATTCATGATTCATGATTCAATTCATGATTCATGATTCATGATTCAATTCATGATTCATAATTCATGATTCATGATTCAATTCATGATTCATGATTCATAATTTATGATTCATTTCATGATTCATTTCATGATTCATGATTCGATTCATGATTCAATTCATGATTCAATTCATGATTCATGATTCATGATTCGATTCATGATTCAATTCAAGATTCATGATTCGATTCATGATTCATGATTCGATTCATGATTCATTTCATGATTCATGATTCGATTCATGATTCAATTTATGATTTAATTCATGACTCATGATTCATGATTCATGATTCATGATTCGATTCATGATTCATGATTCATGATTCGATTCATGATTCATGAATCGATTCATGATTCATGATTCATGATTCAATTCATGATTCATGATTCAATTCATAAATCATTAATCATGATTCATGATTTAATTCATGATTCATGATTTGATTCATGATTCAATTCATGATTCATGATTCATGATTCTTGATTCATGATTCTATTCATGATTCATGATTCATGATTTGATTCATGATTCATGATTCAAGATTCAATTCATAATTCATGATTCATGATTCAATTCATGATTCATGATTCATGATTGATGATTCAATTCATGATTCATGATTTAATTCATTATTCGATTCCTGATTCATTTCATGATTCATGATTTGATTTATGATTCTTGATTCATGATTCAATTCATGATTCATGATTCAATTCATGATTCATGATTAATGATTCAATTCATGATTCAATTCATGATTCATGATTCATTTCATGATTCAATTCATGATTCATGATTCGATTCATGATTCATGATTCAATTCATGATTCAATTCATAATTCATGATTCGATTCATGATTCATGATTCAATTCATGATTCAAGATTCATGATTCAATTCATGTTTCATGATTCATGATTCGATTCATGATTCATGATTCAATTCATGATTCATGATTCAAGATTCATGATTCAATTCATGATTCATGATTCATGATTCAATTCATGATTCATGATTCATGATTCGATTCATGATTCATGATTCAATTCATGATTCATGATTCAAGATTCATAATTCAATTCATGATTCATGATTCGATTCATGAATCTTGATTCATGATTCATGATTCGATTCATGATTCATGATTCAATTCATGATTCATGATTCATGATTCAATTCATGATTTATGATTCGATTCATGATTCATGATTCGATTCATGAATCTTGATTCATGATTCATGATTGGATTCATGATTCATGATTCAATTCATGATTCATGATTCATGATTCAATTCATGATTTATGATTCGATTCATGATTCATGATTCATTTCGTGATTCATGATTCAATTCATGATTCAATTGTTGATTTATGAATCAATTTATGATTCATGATTCATGATTTATGATTCAATTCATGATTCATGATTCAATTCATGATTCACTATTCATGATTCAATTCATGATTCATGATTCATGATTCAATTCATGATTCATGATTCAATTCATGATTCATGATTCATGATTCAATTCATGATTAATGATTCATGAGTCAATTCATGATTCATGATTCGATTCATGATTCATGATTCAATTCATGATTAATGATTCATGATTCAATTCAAGATTCAATTCATGATTCATGATTCGATTCATGATTCATGATTCAATTCATGATTCATGATTCATGATTCAATTCATGATTCATTATTCATGATTCAATTCATGATTCATGATTCAATTCATGACTCATGATTCATGATTCAATTCATGATTCATGATTTGATTCATGATTCATGATTCAATTCATGAGTCATGATTCATGATTCAATTCATGATTCATGATTCATGATTCAATTCATGATTCAATTAATGATTCATGAATCAATTTATGTTTCATGATTCATGATTTATGATTCAATTCATGATTCATGATTCGATTCGTGATTCATTATTCATGATTCCATTCATGATTCATGATTCCATTCATGATTCTTGATTCATGATTTGATTCATGATTCATTATTCAAGATTCAATTCATGATTCATAATTCATGATTCGATTCATGATTCGATTCATGATTCATGATTCATGAATCATGATTCATGATTCATGATTCAAATCATGATTCATTATTCGATTCATGATTCATGATTCATGATTCAATTCAAGATTCATGATTCATGATTCAATTCATGATTCAATTCATGATTCATGATTCATGATTTGACTCATGATTCATGATTCATGATTCAATTCATGACTCATGATTCATGATACAATTCAAGATTCATGATTCGATTCATGATTCATGATTCAATTCATGATTCATGATTCATGATTCAATTCATGATTCATAATTCATGATTCATGATTCAATTCATGATTCATGATTCATAATTTATGATTCATTTCATGATTCATGATTCGATACATGATTCAATTCATGATTCAATTCATGATTCATGATTTGATTCATGATTCAATTCAAGATTCATGATTCGATTCATGATTCATGATTCGATTCATGATTCATTTCATGATTCATGATTCGATTCATGATTCAATTTATGATTTAATTCATGACTCATGATTTATGATTCATGATTCATGATTCGATTCATGATTCATGATTCGATTCATGATTCATGATTCATGATTCAATTCATGATTCATGATTCAATTCATAAATCATTAATCATGATTCATGATTTAATTTATGATTCATGATTCGATTCATGATTCAATTCATGATTCATGATTCATGATTCTTGATTCATGATTCTATTCATGATTCATGATTCATGATTTGATTCATGATTCATGATTCAAGATTCAATTCATAATTCATGATTCATGATTCAATTCATGATTCATGATTTAATTCATTATTCGATTCCTGATTCATTTCATGATTCATGATTTGATTTATGATTCTTGATTCATGATTCAATTCATGATTCATGATTCAATTCATGATTCATGATTAATGATTCAATTCATGATTCAATTCATGATTCATGATTCATTTCATGATTCAATTCATGATTCATGATTCGATTCATGATTCATGATTCAATTCATGATTCAATTCATAATTCATGATTCGATTCATGATTCATGATTCAATTCATGATTCAAGATTCATGATTCAATTCATGTTTCATGATTCATGATTCGATTCATGATTCATGATTCAATTCATGATTCATGATTCAAGATTCATGATTCAATTCATGATTCATGATTCATGATTCAATTCATGATTCATGATTCATGATTCGATTCATGATTCATGATTCAATTCATGATTCATGATTCAAGATTCATAATTCAATTCATGATTCATGATTCGATTCATGAATCTTGATTCATGATTCATGATTCGATTGATGATTCATGATTCAATTCATGATTCATGATTCATGATTCAATTCATGATTTATGATTCGATTCATGATTCATGATTCGATTCATGAATCTTGATTCATGATTCATGATTGGATTCATGATTCATGATTCAATTCATGATTCATGATTCATGATTCAATTCATGATTTATGATTCGATTCATGATTCATGATTCATGATTCATTTCGTGATTCATGATTCAATTCATGATTCAATTCATGATTTATGAATCAATTTATGATTCATGATTCATGATTTATGATTCAATTCATGATTCATGATTCAATTCATGATTCATTATTCATGATTCAATTCATGATTCATGATTCATGATTCAATTCATGATTCATGATTCAATTCATGATTAATGATTCATGATTCAATTCATGATTAATGATTCATGATTCAATTCATGATTCATGATTCGATTCATGATTCATGATTCAATTCATGATTAATGATTCATGATTCAATTCAAGATTCAATTCATGATTCATGATTCAATTCATGATTCATGATTCAATTCATGATTCATGATTCATGATTCAATTCATGATTCATTATTCATGATTCAATTCATGATTCATGATTCAATTCATGACTCATGATTCATGATTCAATTCATGATTCATGATTTGATTCATGATTCATGATTCAATTCATGATTCATGATTCATGATTCAATTCATGATTCAATTAATGATTCATGAATCAATTTATGTTTCATGATTCATGATTTATGATTCAATTCATGATTCATGATTCGATTCGTGATTCATTATTCATGATTCCATTCATGATTCATGATTCGATTCATGATTCTTGATTCATGATTTGATTCATGATTCATTATTCAAGATTCAATTCATGATTCATAATTCATGATTCGATTCATGATTCGATTCATGATTCATGATTCATGAATCATGATTCATGATTCATGATTCAAATCATGATTCATTATTCGATTCATGATTCATGATTCATGATTCAATGCAAGATTCATGATTCAATTCATGATTCAATTCATGATTCATGATTCATGATTTGACTCATGATTCATGATTCATGATTCAATTCATGACTCATGATTCATGATACAATTCAAGATTCATGATTCGATTCATGATTCATGATTCAATTCATGATTCATGATTCATGATTCAATTCATGATTCATAATTCATGATTCATGATTCAATTCATGATTCATGATTCATAATTTATGATTCATTTCATGATTCATGATTCGATTCATGATTTAATTCATGATTCAATTCATGATTCATGATTCATGATTTGATTCATGATTCAATTCAAGATTCATGATTCGATTCATGATTCATGATTCGATTCATGATTCATTTCATGATTCATGATTCGATTCATGATTCAATTTATGATTTAATTCATGACTCATGATTCATGATTCATGATTCATGATTCGATTCATGATTCATGATTCGATTCATGATTCATGATTCATGATTCAATTTATGATTCATGATTCAATTCATAAATCATTAATCATGATTCATGATTTAATTCATGATTCATGATTCGATTCATGATTCAATTCATGATTCATGATTCATGATTCTTGATTCATGATTCTATTCATGATTCATGATTCATGATTTGATTCATGATTCATGATTCAAGATTCAATTCATAATTCATGATTCATGATTCAATTCATGATTCATGATTCATGATTGATGATTCAATTCATGATTCATGATTTAATTCATTATTCGATTCCTGATTCATTTCATGATTCATGATTTGATTTATGATTCTTGATTCATGATTCAATTCATGATTCATGATTCAATTCATGATTCATGATTAATGATTCAATTCATGATTCAATTCATGATTCATTATTCATTTCATGATTCAATTCATGATTCGATTCATGATTCATGATTCAATTCATGATTCAATTCATAATTCATGATTCGATTCATGATTCATGATTCAATTCATGATTCAAGATTCATGATTCAATTCATGATTCGATTCATGATTCATGATTCAATTCATGATTCAATTCATAATTCATGATTCGATTCATGATTCATGATTCAATTCATGATTCAAGATTCATGATTCAATTCATGATTCATGATTCATGATTCATGATTCGATTCATGATTCATGATTCAATTCATGATTCATGATTCAAGATTCATGATTCAATTCATGATTCATGATTCAATTCATGATTCATGATTCATGATTCGATTCATGATTCATGATTCAATTCATGATTCAGGATTCAAGATTGATAATTCAATTCATGATTCATGATTCGATTCATGAATCTTGATTCATGATTCATGATTCGATTCATGATTCATGATTCAATTCATGATTCATGATTCGATTCATGTTTCATGATTCGATTCATGAATCTTGATTCATGATTCATGATTGGATTCATGATTCATGATTCAATTCATGATTCATGATTCATGATTCAATTCATGATTTATGATTCGATTCATGATTCATGATTCATGATTCATTTCGTGATTCATGATTCAATTCATGATTCAATTCATGATTTATGAATCAATTTATGATTCATGATTCATGATTTATGATTCAATTCATGATTCATGATTCAATTCATGATTCATTATTCATGATTCAATTCATTATTCATGATTTAATTCATGACTCATGATTCATGATTCAATTCATGATTCATGATTTGATTCATGATTCATGATTCAATTCATGAGTCATGATTCATGATTCAATTCATGATTCATGATTCATGATTCATGATTCAATTCATGATTCAATTAATGATTCATAAATCAATTTATGTTTTATGATTCATGATTTATGATTCATGATTCATGATTCAATTCATGATTCAATTCATGATTCATGATTCGATTCATGATTCATGATTCGATTCATGATTCATGATTCGATTCATGATTCATTTCATGATTCATGATTCGATTCATGATTCAATTTATGATTTAATTCATGATTCATGATTCATGATTCATGATTCATGATTCGATTCATGATTCATGATTCGATTCATGATTCATGATTCAATTCATGATTCATTAATCATGATTCATGATTTAATTCATGATTCATGATTCGATTTATGATTCAATTCAAGATTCATGATTCGATTCATGATTCATGATTCGATTCATGATTCATTTCATGATTCATGATTCGATTCATGATTCAATTTATGATTTAATTCATGATTCATGATTCATGATTCATGATTCGATTCATGTTTCATGATTCGATTCATGATTCATGATTCATGATTCAATTCATGATTCATGATTCAATTCATAAATCATTAATCATGATTCATGATTTAATTCATGATTCATGATTCGATTCATGATTCAATTCATGATTCATGATTCATGATTCTTGATTCATGATTCTATTCATGAATCATGATTCATGATTTGATTCATGATTCGATTCATGATTCTTGATTCATGATTCGATTCATGATTCATGATTCAAGATTCAATTCATAATTCGTGATTCATGATTCAATTCATGATTCATGATTCATGATTGATGATTGAATTCATGATTCATGATTTAATTCATTATTCAATTCCTGATTCATTTCATGATTCATGATTTGATTTATGATTCTTGATTCATGATTCAATTCATGATTCATGATTCAATTCATGATTCATGATTAATGATTCAATTCATGATTCAATTCATGATTCATGATTCATTTCATGATTCAATTCATGATTCATGATTCGATTCATGATTCATGATTCAATTTATGGTTCAATTCATGATTCATGATTCGATTCATGATTCATGATTCAATTCATGATTCATGATTCATGATTCAATTCATGATTCATGATTCATGATTCATGATTCGATTCATGATTCATGATTCAATTCATGACTCATGATTCAAGATTCATGATTCAATTCATGATTCATGATTCATGATTCAATTCATGATTCATGATTCATGATTCGATTCATGATTCATGATTCAATTCATGATTCATGATTCAAGATTCATAATTCAATTCATGATTCATGATTCGATTCATGAATCTTGATTCATGATTCATGATTCGATTCATGATTCATGATTCAATTCATGATTCATGATTCATGATTCAATTCATGATTTATGATTCGATTCATGATTCATGATTCGATTCATGAATTTTGATTCATGATTCATGATTGGATTCATGATTCATGATTCAATTCATGATTCATGATTCAATTCATGATTCATGATTCATGATTCAATTCATGATTTATGATTCGATTCATGATTCATGATTCATGATTCAATTCATGATTCATGATTCAATTCATGATTCAATTCATGATTTATGAATCAATTTATGATTCATGATTCATGATTTATGATTCAATTCATGATTCATGATTCATGATTCAATTCATGAGTCATGATTCATGATTCAATTCATGATTCATGATTCATGATTCATGATTCATGATTCAATTCATGATTCAATTAATGATTCATAAATCAATTTATGTTTCATGATTCATGATTTATGATTCATGATTCATGATTCAATTCATGATTCAATTCATGATTCATGATTCGATTCGTGATTCATGATTCATGATTCGATTCATGATTCATGATTCGATTCATGATTCATTTCATGATTCATGATTCGATTCATGATTCAATTTATGATTTAATTCATGATTCATGATTCATGATTCATGATTCGATTCATGATTCATGATTCGATTCATGATTCATGATTCATGATTCAATTCATGATTCATGATTCAATTCATGATTCATTAATCATGATTCATGATTTAATTCATGATTCGATTCATGATTCAATTCATGATTCATGATTCATGATTCTTGATTCATGATTCTATTCTTGATTCATGATTCATGATTTGATTCATGATTCGATTCATGATTCTTGATTCATGATTCGATTCATGATTCATGATTCAAGATTCAATTCATAATTCATGATTCATGATTCAATTCATGATTCATGATTCATGATTCATGATTCAATTCATGATTCATGATTTAATTCATTATTCGATTTCTGATTCATTTCATGATTCATGATTTGATTTATGATTCTTGATTCATGATTCAATTCATGATTCATGATTCAATTCATGATTCATGATTAATGATTCAATTCATGATTCAATTCATGATTCATGATTCATTTCATGATTCAATTCATGATTCATGATTCGATTCATGATTCATGATTCAATTCATGATTCAATTCATGATTCATGATTCGATTCATGATTCATGATTCAATTCATGATTCATGATTCATGATTCAATTCATGATTCATGATTCATGATTCATGATTCGATTCATGATTCATAATTTAATTCATGATTCATGATTCAAGATTCATGATTCAATTCATGATTCATGATTCATGATTCAATTCATGATTCATGATTCATGATTCGATTCATGATTCATGATTCAATTCATGATTCATGATTCAAGATTCATAATTCAATTCATAATTCATGATTCGATTCATGAATCTTGATTCATGATTCATGATTTGATTCATGATTCAATTCATGATTCATGATTCATGATTCAATTCATGATTTATGATTCGATTCATGATTCATGATTCGATTCATGAATCTTGATTCATGATTCATGATTGGATTCATGATTCATGATTTAATTCATGATTCATGATTCAATTCATGATTCATGATTCATGATTCAATTCATGATTTATGATTCGATTCATGATTCATGATTCATGATTCAATTCATGATTCATTATTCAATTCATGATTCAATTCATGATTTATGAATCAATTTATGATTCATGATTGATGATTTATGAATCAATTCATGATTCATGATTCATGATTCAATTCATGATTCATGATTCATGATTCAATTCATGATTCATGATTCAATTCATGACTCATGATTCATGATTCAATGCATGATTCATGATTTGATTCATGATTCATGATTCAATTCATGAGTCATGATTCATGATTCAATTCATGATTCATGATTCATGATTCATGATTCATGATTCAATTCATGATTCAATTAATGATTCATAAATCAATTTATGTTTCATGATTCATGATTTATGATTCATGATTCATGATTCAATTCATGATTCAATTCATGATTCATGATTCGATTCGTGATTCATGATTCGATTCATGATTCATTATTCATGATTCCTTTCATGATTCATGATTCGATTCATGATTCTTGATTCATGATTCGATTCATGATTCATTATTCAAGATTCAATTCATGATTCATAATTCATGATTCGATTCATGATTCATGATTCATGATTCATGATTCAAATCATGATTCATTATTCGATTCATGATTCAAGATTCATGATTCAATTCAAGATTCATGATTCATGATTCAATTCATGATTCAATTCATGATTCATGATTCATGATTTGACTCATGATTCATGATTAATGTTTCAATTCATGATACAATTCAAGATTCATGATTCGATTCATGATTCATGATTCAATTCATGATTCATGATTCATGATTCAATTCATGATTCATAATTCATGATTCATGATTCAATTCATGATTCATGATTCGATTCATGATTCAATTCATGATTCAATTTATGATTCATGATTCATGATTCGATTCATGATTCAATTCAAGATTCATGTTTCGATTCATGATTCATGATTCATTTCATGATTCATTTCATGATTCATGATTCGATTCATGATTCAATTTATGATTTAATTCAGGATTCATGATTCAATTCATAAATCATTAATCATGATTCATGATTTAATTCATGATTCATGATTCGATTCATGATTCAATTCATGATTCATGATTCATGATTCTTGATTCATTATTCTATTCATGATTCATGATTCATGATTTGATTCATGATTCGATTCATGGTTCTTGATTCATGATTCAATTCATGATTCATGATTCAAGATTCAATTCATAATTCATGATTCATGATTCAATTCATGATTCATGATTCATGATTGATGATTCGATTCATGATTCATGATTCAATTCATGATTCAATTCATGATTCATGATTCGATTCATGATTCATGATTCAATTCATGATTCATGATTCATGATTCAATTCATGATTCATGATTCATGATTCGATTTATGATTCATGATTCAATTCATGATTCATGATTCAAGATTCATGATTCAATTCATGATTCATGATTCATGATTCAATTCATGATTTATGATTCATGATTTGATTCATGATTCATGATTCAAGATTCATAATTCAATTCATGATTCATGATTCGATTCATGAATCTTGATTCATGATTCATGATTCGATTCATGATTCATGATTCAATTCATGATTCATGATTCATGATTTAATTAATGATTTATGATTCGATTCATGATTCATGATTCGATTCATGAATCTTGATTCATGATTCATGATTGGATTCATGATTCATGATTCAATTCATGATTCATGATTCATGATTCAATTCATGATTTATGATTCGATTCATGATTCATGATTCATGATTCAATTCATGATTCATGATTCAATTCATGATTCAAGTCATGATTTATGAATCAATTTATGATTCATGATTCAATTCATGATTCAATTCATGATTTATGAATCAATTTATGATTCATGATTCATGATTTATGATTCAATTCATGATTCATGATTCATGATTCAATTCATGATTCATTATTCATGATTCAATTCATGATTCATGATTCAATTCATGACTCATGATTCATGATTCAATTCATGATTCATGATTTGATTCATGATTCAATTCATGAGTCATGATTCATGATTCAATTCATGATTCAATTCATGATTCATGATTCGATTCGTGATTCATGATTCATGATTCGATTCATGATTCATGATTCGATTCATGATTCATTTCATGATTCATGATTCGATTCATGATTCAATTTATGATTTAATTCATGATTCATGATTCATGATTCATGATTCATGATTCGATTCATGATTCATGATTCGATTCATGATTCATGATTCGATTCATGATTCATGATTCATGATTCAATTCATGATTCATGATTCAATTCATGATTCATTAATCATGATTCATGATTTAATTCATGATTCATGATTCGATTCATGATTCAATTCATGATTCATGATTCATGATTCTTGATTCATGATTCTATTCATGATTCATGATTCATGATTTGATTCATGATTCGATTCATGATTCTTGATTCATGATTCGATTCATGATTCATGATTCAAGATTCAATTCATAATTCATGATTCATGATTCAATTCATGATTCATGATTCATGATTGATGATTCATTTCATGATTCATGATTTGATTTATGATTCTTGATTCATGATTCAATTCATGATTCATGATTCGATTCGTGATTCATGATTCATGATTCGATTCATGATTCTTGATTCATGATTCGATTCATGATTCATGATTCAAGATTCAATTCATAATTCATGATTCATGATTCAATTCATGATTCATGATTCATGATTGATGATTCATTTCATGATTCATGATTTGATTTATGATTCTTGATTCATGATTCAATTCATGATTCATGATTCGATTCGTGATTCATGATTCATGATTCGATTCATGATTCTTGATTCATGATTCGATTCATGATTCATTATTCAAGATTCAATTCATGATTCATAATTCATGATTCGATTCATGATTCATGATTCATGATTCATGATTCATGATACAAATCATGATTCATTATTCGATTCATGATTCATGATTCATGATTCAATTCAAGATTCATGATTCATGATTTGACTCATGATTCATGATTAATGATTCAATTCATGATACAATTCAAGATTCATGATTCGATTCATGATTCATGATTCAATTCATGATTCATGATTCATGATTCAATTCATGATTCATAATTCATGATTCATGATTCAATTCATGATTCATGATTCATAATTTATGATTCATAATTTATGATTCATTTCATGATTCATGATTCGATTCATGATTCAATTCATGATTCAATTCATGATTCATGATTCGATTCATGATTCAATTCAAGATTCATGATTCAATTCAAGATTCATGATTCGATTCATGATTCATGATTCGATTCATGATTCATTTCATGATTCATGATTCGATTCATGATTCATGATTCGATTCATGATTCATGATTCATGATTCAATTCATGATTCATGATTCATGATTCAATTCATAATTCATGATTTGATTCATGATTCATGATTCAATTCATGATTCATGATTCATGATTCATGATTCATGATTCAATTTATGATTCAATTAATGATTCATAAATCAATTTATGTTTCATGATTCATGATTTATGATTCATGATTCATGATTCAATTCATGATTCATTTCATGATTCATGATTCGATTCGTGATTCATGATTCATGATTCATGATTCGATTCATGATTCATTTCATGATTCATGATTCGATTCATGATTCAATTTATGATTTAATTCATGATTCATGATTCATGATTCATTATTCATGATTCGATTCATGATTCATGATTCGATTCATGATTCATGATTCATGATTCAATTCATGATTCATGATTCAATTCATGATTCATTAATCATGATTCATGATTTAATTCATGATTCATGATTCGATTCATGATTCAATTCATGATTCATGATTCATGATTCTTGATTCATGATTCTATTCATGATTCATGATTCATGATTCGATTCATGATTCTTGATTCATGATTCGATTCATGATTCATGATTCAAGATTTAATTCATAATTCATGATTCATGATTCAATTCATGATTCATGATTGATGATTCAATTCATGATTCATGATTTAATTCATTATTCGATTCCTGATTCATTTCATGATTCATGATTTGATTTATGATTCTTGATTCATGATTCAATTCATGATTCATGATTCAATTCATGATTCATGATTAATGATTCAATTCATGATTCAATTCATTAATCATGATTCATTTCATGATTCAATTCATGATTCATGATTCGATTCATGATTCATGATTCATGATTCAATTCATGATTCATGATTCATGATTCATAATTCGATTCATGATTCATGATTCAATTCATGATTCATGATTCAAGATTCATAATTCAATTCATGATTCATGATTCGATTCATGAATCTTGATTCATGATTCATGATTCGATTCATGATTCATGATTCAATTCATGATTCATGATTCATGATTCAATTCATGATTTATGATTCGATTCATGATTCATGATTCGATTCATGAATCTTAAATCATGATTCATGATTGGATTCATGATTCATGATTCAATTCATGATTCATGATTCAATTCATGATTCATGATTAATGATTCATTTCATGATTTATGATTTGATTCATGATTCATGATTCATGATTCAATTCATGATTCAATATTTCAATTCATGATTCAATTCATGATTTATGAATCAATTTATGATTCATGATTCATGATTTATGATTCAATTCATGATTCATGATTCATGATTCAATTCATGATTCATGATTCAATTCATGATTCATGATTAATGATTCATTTCATGATTTATGATTCGATTCATGATTCATGATTCATGATTCAATTCATGATTCAATATTTCAATTCATGATTCAATTCATGATTTATGAATCAATTTATGATTCATGATTCATGATTTATGATTCAATTCATGATTCATGATTCATGATTCAATTCATGATTCATGATTCAATTCATGATTCGATTCCTGATTCATTTCATGATTCATGATTCGATTTATGATTCTTGATTCATGATTCAATTCATGATTCATGATTCGATTCATGATTCATGATTAGTGATTAAATTCATGATTCAATTCATGATTCAATTCATGATTCATGATTCATGATTTATGATTCAATTCATGATTCATGATTCATGATTCATGATTTAATTCATGATTAATGATTCATGATTCAATTCATGATTCAATTCATGACTCATGAATCAATTTATGATTCATGATTCAAGATTCATGATTCAATTCATGATTCAATTCATGATTCATGAATCAATTCATGATTCATGATTCATGATTCATGATTTTATTCATGATTAATGATTCATGATTCAAGTCATGATTCATGAATCAATTTATGATTCATGATTCATGATTCATGATTCAATTCATGATTCATGATTCATGATTCAATTCATGATTCATGAATCAATTTATGATTCATGATTCATGATTCATGATTCAATTCATGATTCATGATTCATGATTCAATTCATGATTCATGAATCAATTTATGATTCATGATTCATGATTCATGATTCAATTCATGATTCATGATTCAATTCATGATTCATGATTTATGATTCATGATTCAATTCATGATTTATGATTCAATTCATGATTCGATTCATGATTCAATTCATGATTCATGATTCAATTCATGATTCATGATTCATGATTCAATTCATGATTCATGATTCATGATTCATGATTTATTTTATGATTAATGATTCATGATTCATGATTCATGATTTATTTCATGATTAATGATTCATGATTCAATTCATGATTCAATTCATGATTCATGAATCAATTTATGATTCATGATTCATGATTTATGATTCAATTCATGATTCATGATTCATGATTCATGATTTATTTCATGATTAATGATTCATGATTCAATTCATGAATCAAGTCATGATTGATGTATCAATTTATGATTCATGATTCAATTCATGAATCAAGTCATGATTGATGTATCAATTTATGATTCATGATTCATGATTCATGATTCAATTCATGATTCATGATTCATGATTCATGATTCAATTCATGATTCATGATTCATGATTCATGATTCATGATTTATTTTATGATTAATGATTCATGATTCATGATTCATGATTTATTTCATGAATAATGATTCATGATTCAATTCATGATTCATGAATCAATTTATGATTCATGATTCATGATTTATGATTCAATTCATGATTCATGATTCATGATTCATGATTCATGATTTTATTCATGATTAATGATTCATGATTCAATTCATGATTCAAGTCATGATTCATGAATCAATTTATGATTCATGATTCATGATTCATGATTCAATTCATGATTCATGATTCATGATTCAATTCATGATTCATGAATCAATTTATGATTCATGATTCATGATTCAATTCATGATTCATGATTCATGATTCAATTCATGATTCATGATTTATGATTCATGATTCAATTCATGATTTATGATTCAATTCATGATTCGATTCATGATTCAATTCATGATTCATGATTCAATTCATGATTCATGATTCATGATTCAATTCATGATTCATGATTTATGATTCATGATTCAATTCATGATTCATGATTCAATTCATGATTCGATTCCTGATTCAATTCATGATTCATGATTCGATTTATGATTCATGATTCATAAATTCAATTCATGATTCATGATTCATGATTCAATTCATGATTCAATATTTCAATTCATGATTCAATTCATGATTTATGAATCAATTTATGATTCATGATTCATGATTTATGATTCAATTCATGATTCATGATTCATGATTCAATTCATGATTCATGATTCAATTCATGATTCATGATTAATGATTCATTTCATGATTTATGATTCGATTCATGATTCATGATTCATGATTCAATTCATGATTCAATATTTCAATTCATGATTCAATTCATGATTTATGAATCAATTTATGATTCATGATTCATGATTTATGATTCAATTCATGATTCATGATTCATGATTCATGATTCATGATTTAATTCATGATTTAATTTATGATTCAATTCATGATTCGTGAATCAATTTATGATTCATGATTCATGATTCAAATCATGATTCATGATTCATGATTCATGATTCATGATTCGATTCATGATTCATGATTCAATTCATGATTCATGATTTATGATTCATGATTCAATAAATGATTCATGATTCAATTCATGATTCGATTCCTCATTCAATTTATGATTCATGATTCGATTTATGATTCATGATTCATAAATTCAATTCATGACTCATGATTCATGATTCAATTCAAGATTCATGATTCATGATTCAAATTATGATTCAATTCAAGATTCATGATTCGATTCATGATTCATGATTCGATTCATGATTCATGATTCATGATTCAAGTCATGATTCATTTCATGATTTATAATTCAATTCATGATTCATGATTCAATTCATGATTCGATTCCTGATTCATTTCATGATTCATGATTCGATTTATGATTCTTGATTCATGATTCAATTCATGATTCATGATTCGATTCATGATTCATGATTAGTGATTAAATTCATGATTCAATTCATGATTCAATTCATGATTCATGATTCATGATTTATGATTCAATTCATGATTCATGATTCATGATTCATGATTTAATTCATGATTAATGATTCATGATTCAATTCATGATTCAATTCATGACTCATGAATCAATTTATGATTCATGATTCAAGATTCATGATTCAATTCATGATTCATGATTCCTGATTCGATTCATGATTCATGATTCAATTCATGATTCATGATTCATGATTCAATTCATGATTCATGATTCAATTCATGATTCATGATTTATGATTCATGATTCAATTCATGATTCATGATTCAAGATTCATGATTCAATTCATGATTCATGATTCGATTCATGAATCTTGATTCATGATTCATGATTCGATTCATGATTCAATTCATGATTCATTATTCATGATTCAATTCATGATTCATGATTCAATTCATGATTCATGATTCATGATTCAATTCATGATTTATGATTTGATTCATGATTCATGATTCATGATTCAATTCATGATTCATGATTCATGATTCATGATTTATTTTATGATTAATGATTCATGATTCATGATTCATGATTTATTTCATGATTAATGATTCATGATTTAATTCATGAATCAAGTCATGATTGATGTATCAATTTATGATTCATGATTCATGATTCATGATTCAATTCATGATTCATGATTC
Source organism: Mixophyes fleayi (assembly GCF_038048845.1). Lineage (NCBI taxonomy): Eukaryota > Metazoa > Chordata > Amphibia > Anura > Limnodynastidae > Mixophyes > Mixophyes fleayi. Next base: position 20,997 of record NW_027446330.1, on the reverse strand, counting down.
ATGATTCATGATTCAATTCATGATTCATGATTCATGATTCATGATTTGTTTTATGATTAATGATTAATGATTCATGATTCATGATTTATTTCATGAATAATGATTCATGATTCAATTCATGATTCAATTCATGATTCATGAATCAATTTATGATTCATGATTCATGATTTATGATTCAATTCATGATTCATGATTCATGATTCATGATTCATGATTTTATTCATGATTAATGATTCATGATTCAATTCATGATTCAAGTCATGATTCATGAATCAATTTATGATTCATGATTCATGATTCAATTCATGATTCATGATTCATGATTCAATTCATGATTCATGAATCAATTTATGATTCATGATTCATGATTCATGATTCAATTCATGATTCATGATTCATGATTCAATTCATGATTCATGATTTATGATTCATGATTCAATTCATGATTTATGATTCAATTCATGATTCGATTCATGATTCAATTCATGATTCATGATTCAATTCATGATTCATGATTCATGATTCAATTCATGATTCATGATTCATGATTCATGATTTATTTTATGATTAATGATTCATGATTCATGATTTATTTCATGATTAATGATTCATGATTCAATTCATGATTCAATTCATGATTCATGAATCAATTTATGATTCATGATTCATGATTTATGATTCAATTCATGATTCATGATTCATGATTCATGATTTATTTCATGATTAATGATTCATGATTCAATTCATGAATCAAGTCATGATTGATGTATCAATTTATGATTCATGATTCATGATTCATGATTCAATTCATGATTCATGATTCATGATTCATGATTTGATTCATGATTCATGATCATGATTCATGATTCATGATTTATTTTATGATTAATGATTCATGATTCATGATTCATGATTTATTTCATGAATAATGATTCATGATTCAATTCATGATTCAATTCATGATTCATGAATCAATTTATGATTCATGATTCATGATTTATGATTCAATTCATGATTCATGATTCATGATTTTATTCATGATTAATGATTCATGATTCAATTAATGATTCAAGTAATGATTCATGAATCAATTTATGATTCATGATTCATGATTCATGATTCAATTCATGATTCATGATTCATGATTCAATTCATGATTCATGAATCAATTTATGATTCATGATTCATGATTCATGATTCAATTCATGATTCATGATTCATGATTCAATTCATGATTCATGATTTATGATTCATGATTCAATTCATGATTTATGATTCAATTCATGATTCGATTCATGATTCAATTCATGATTCATGATTCAATTCATGATTCATGATTCATGATTCAATTCATGATTCATGATTTATGATTCATGATTCAATTCATGATTCATGATTCAATTCATGATTCGATTCCTGATTCAATTCATGATTCATGATTCGATTTATGATTCATGATTCATAAATTCAATTCATGATTCATGATTCATGATTCAATTCATGATTTGATTCCTGATTCAATTCATGATTCATGATTCGATTTATGATTCAGGATTCATAAATTCAATTCATGATTCATGATTCATGATTCAATTCATGATTCATGATTCAATTCATGATTACATCCATGATTCAATTCATGATTCATGATTCAAATTATGATTCAATTCATGATTCATGTTTCATGATTAATGATTCAATTCATGATTCAATTCATGATTCAATTCATGATTCATGATTCTATCCATGATTCATAATTAAATTCATGATTCATAATTCATGATTTAATTCATGATTCATTATTCATGATTCAATTCATGATTCATGATTCGATTCATGATTCTTGATTCATGATTCATGATTCAATTCATGATTCATGATTCAATTCATGATTCATGATTCGATTCATGATTCATGATTCATGATTCAATCATGATTAATGATTCATGATTCAATTCATGATTCAATTCATGATTCATGATTCGATTCATGATTCATGATTCAATTCATGATTAATGATTCATGATTCAATTCATGATTCAATTCATGATTCATGATTCGATTCATGATTCATGATTCATGATTCAATTCATGATTCATGATTCATGATTTCAATTCATGATTCATTATTCATGATTCAATTCATGATTCATGATTCAATTCTTGACTCATGATTCATGATTCAATTCATGATTCATGATTTGATTCATGATTCATGATTCAATTCATGAGTCATGATTCATGATTCAATTCATGATTCATGATTCATGATTCATGATTCATGATTCAATTCATGATTCAATTCATGATTCATGAATCAATTTATGTTTCATGATTCATGATTTATGATTCATGATTCATGATTCAAATGATGATTCAATTCATGATTCATGATTCGATTCATGATTCATGATTCATGATTCAATTCATGATTCATGATTCCATTCATGATTCATGATTCCATTCATGATTCTTGATTCATGATTCGATTCATGATTCATTATTCAAGATTCAATTCATGATTCATAATTCATGATTCGATTCATGATTCACGATTCATGATTCATGATTCATGATTTGACTCATGATTCATGATTAATGATTCAATTCATTATATAATTCAAGATTCATGATTCGATTCATGATTCATGATTCAATTCATGATTCATGATTCATGATTAAATTCATGATTCATAATTCATGATTCATGATTCAATTCATGATTCATGATTCATAATTTATGATTCATTTCATGATTCATGAGTTGATTCATGATTCAATTCATGATTCAATTCATGATTCATGATTCATGATTCGATTCATGATTCAATTCAAGATTCATGATTCGATTCATGATTCATGATTCGATTCATGATTCATTTCATGATTCATGATTCGATTCATGATTCAATTTATGATTTAATTCATGATTCATGATTCGATTCATGATTCATGATTCTCTATTCATGATTCAAATTTATGATTAATTCATGATTCATGATTCGATTCATGATTCATGATTCAATTCATGATTCATGATTCATGATTCATGATTCAATTCATGATTCATGATTCATGATTCAATTAATGATTCATGATTCATGATTCATGATTAATTCATGATTCATGATTCATGATTCATGATCATGATTCATGATTCAATCATGATTCATGATTCATGATTCAATTAATGATTCATGATTCCTGATTCATGATTTAATTCATGATTCATGATTCGATTCATGATTCATGATTCTTGATTCATGATTCATGATTCTATTCATGATTCATGATTCGATTCATGATTCGATTCATGATTCTTGATTCATGATTCGATTCATGGTTCATGATTCAAGATTCAATTCATAATTCATGATTCATGATTCAATTCATGATTCATGATTCAATTCATTATTCGATTCCTGATTCATTTCATGATTCATGATTTGATTTATGATTCTTGATTCATGATTCAATTCATGATTCATGATTCAATTCATGATTCATGATTAATGATTCAATTCATGATTCAATTCATGATTCATGATTCATTCATGATTCAATTCATGATTCATGATTCGATTCATGATTCATGATTCAATTCATGATTCAATTCATGATTCAATTCATGATTCATGATTCGATTCATGATTCATGATTCAATTCATGATTCATGATTCATGATTCAATTCATGATTTATGATTCAAGATTCATGATTCGATTCATGATTCATGATTCAATTCATGATTCATGATTCAAGATTGATGATTCAATTAATGATTCATGATTCATGATTCAATTCATGATTCATGATTCATGATTCGATTCATGATTCATGATTCAATTCATGATTCTTGATTCAAGATTCATAATTCGATTCATGATTCAGGATTCAATTCATGATTCTTGATTCATGATTCGATTCATGAATCTTGATTCATGATTCATGATTCATGATTCGATTCATGATTTAATTCATGATTCATGATTCATGATTCAATTCATGATTTATGATTCGATTCATGATTCATGATTCGATTCATGAATCTTGATTCATGATTCATGATTGGATTCATGATTCATGATTCAATTCATGATTCATGATTCAATTCATGATTCATGATTCATGATTCAATTCATGATTAATGATTCGATTCATGATTCATAATTCATGATTCAATTCATGATTCATGATTCGATTCATGATTCAATTCATGATTTATGAATCAATTTATGATTCATGAATTATGATTTATGATTTAATTCATGATTCATGATTCATGATTCATGATTCATTATATATGATTTAATTCATGATTCAATTCATGATTCAATTCATGATTTGTGAATCAATTTATGATTCATGATTCATGATTCAAATCATGATTCATGATTCATGATTCATGATTCGATTCATGATTCATGATTCAGTTCATGATTCATGATTTATGATTCATGATTCAATAAATTATTCATGATTCAATTCATGATTCGATTCCTGATTCAATTCATGATTCATGATTCGATTTATGATTCATGATTTATAAATTCAATTCATGATTCATGATTCATGATTCAATTCAAGATTCATGGTTCATGATTCAAATTATGATTCAATTCAAGATTCATGATTCGATTCATGATTCATGATTCGATTCATGATTCATGATTCATGATTCAATTCATGATTCATGATTCATGATTCATGAGTCAATTCATGATTCGAATCATGATTCTTGATTCATGATTCGATTCATGATTCATGATTCAAGATTCAATTCATAATTCATGATTCATGATTCAATTCATGATTCATGATTCAATTCATGATTCATGATTCAATTCATGATTCGATTTCTGATTCATTTCATGATTCATGATTCGATTTATGATTCTTGATTCATGATTCAATTCATGATTCATGATTCGATTCATGATTCATGATTAGTGATTAAATTCATGATTCAATTCATGATTCAATTCATGATTCAATTCATGATTCATGATTCAATTCATGATTCAATTCATGATTCATGATTCATGATTCATGATTCATGATTTATTTTATGATTAATGATTCATGATTCATGATTTATTTCATGATTAATGATTCATGATTCAATTCATGATTCAATTCATGATTCATGAATCAATTCATGATTCATGATTTATGATTCAATTCATGATTCATGATTCATGATTCATGATTCATGATTCATGATTTTATTCATGATTAATGATTCATGATTCAATTCATGATTCAAGTCATGATTCATGAATCAATTTATGATTCATGATTCATGATTCAATTCATGATTCATGATTCATGATTCAATTCATGATTCGATTCCTAAATTCAAGATTCATGATTCAATTCATGATTCATGATTCATGATTTAATTCATGATTCATGATTCAATTCATGATTCATGATTCAATTCATGATTCGATTCCTGATTCAATTCATGATTCATGATTCAATTCATGATTCATGATTCATGATTCAATTCATGATTCATGATTCAATTCATGATTCGATTCCTGATTCAATTCATGATTCATGATTCGATTTATGATTCATGATTCATAAATTCAATTCATGATTCATGATTCATGATTCAATTCATGATTCATGATTCAATTCATGATTACATTCATGATTCAATTCATGATTCATGATTCAAATTATGATTCAATTCATGATTCATGATTCATGATTAATGATTCAATTCATGATTCAATTCATGATTCAATTCATGATTCATGATTCTATCCATGATTCATAATTAAATTCATGATTCATAATTCATGATTCAATTCATGATTCATGATTCGATTCATGAGTCTTGATTCATGATTCATGATTCAATTCATGATTCATGATTCATGATTCAATTCATGATTCATGATTCAATTCATGATTCAATTCAAGATTCATGATTCGATTCATGATTCATGATTCAATTCATGATTAATGATTCATAATTCAATTCATGATTCAATTCATGATTCATGATTCGATTTATGATTCTTGATTCATGATTCAATTCATGATTCATGATTTATGATTCAATTCATGATTCATTATTCATGATTCAATTCATGATTCATGATTCAATTCATGACTCATGATTCATGATTCAATTCATGATTCATGATATGATTCATGATTCAATTCATGAGTCATGATTCATGATTCAATTCATGATTCATGATTCATGATTCATGATTCATGATTCATGATTCAATTCATGATTCAATTAATGATTCATGAATCAATTTATGTTTCATGATTCATGATTTATGATTCATGATTCATGATTCAATTCATGATTCAATTCATGATTCATGATTCGATTCATGATTCATGATTCATGATTCGATTCATGATTCATGATTCATGATTCGATTCATGATTCATGATTCATGATTCCATTCATGATTCATGATTCCATTCATGATTCTTGATTTATGATTCAATTCTTGATTCATAATTCATGATTCGATTCATGATTCATGATTCATGATTCATGATTCAAATCATGATTCATTATTCGATTCATGATTCATGATTCATGATTCAATTCAAGATTCATGATTCATAATTCAATTCATGATTCAATTCATGATTCATGATTCATGATTTGACTCATGATTCATGATTAATGATTCAATTCATGATACAATTCAAGATTCATGATTCGATTCATGATTCATGATTCAATTCATGATTCATGATTCATGATTCAATTCATGATTTATGATTCATGATTCAATTCATGATTCATAATTCATGATTCATGATTCAATTCATGATTCATGATTCATAATTTATGATTCATGATTCAATTCATGATTCATGATTCATAATTTATGATTCATGATTCAATTCATGATTCATGATTCATAATTTATGATTCATTTCATGATTCATGATTCGATTCATGATTCAATTCATGATTCAATTCAAGATTCATGATTCGATTCATGATTCATGATTCGATTCATGATTCATTTCATGATTCATGATTCGATTCATGATTCAATTTATGATTTAATTCATGATTCATAATTTGATTCATGATTCATGATTCGATTCATGATTCATGATTCATGATTCTTGATTCATGATTCATGATTCTATTCATGATTCATGATTCATGATTCGATTCATGATTCGATTCATGATTCTTGATTCATGATTCGATTCATGATTCAAGATTCAATTCATAATTCATGATTCATGATTCAATTCATGATTCATGATTCATGATTGATGATTCAATTCATGATTCATGATTCAATTCATTATTCGATTCCTGATTCATTTCATGATTCATGATTTGATTTATGATTCTTGATTCATGATTCAATTCATGATTCATGATTAATGATTCAATTCATGATTCAATTCATGATTCATGATTCATTTCATGATTCAATTCATGATTCATGATTTGATTCATGATTCATGATTCAATTCATGATTCATGATTCATGATTTATTTTATGATTAATGATTCATGATTCATGATTCATGATTTATTTCATGAATAATGATTCATGATTCAATTCATGATTCATGATTCAATTCATGATTCATGATTCGATTCATGATTCATGATTCAATTCATGATTAATGATTCATGATTCAATTCATGATTCAATTCATGATTTATGATTCGATTCATGATTCATGATTCAATTCATGATTAATGATTCATGATTCAATTCATGATTCAATTCATGATTCATGATTCGATTCATGATTCATGATTCATGATTCAATTCATGATTCATGATTCATGATTCAATTCATGATTCATTATTCGTGATTCAATTCATGATTCATGATTCAATTCTTGACTCATGATTCATTATTCAATTCATGATTCATGATTTGATTCATGATTCATGATTCAATTCATGAGTCATGATTCATGATTCAATTCATAATTCATGATTTATGATTCATGATTCATGATTCAAATGATGATTCAATTCATGATTCATGATTCGATTCATTATTCATGATTCATGATTCGATTCATGATTCATGATTCCATTCATGATTCATGATTCCATTCATGATTCTTGATTCATGATTCGATTCATGATTCATTATTCAAGATTCAATTCATGATTCATAATTCATGATTCGATTCATGATTCATGATTCATGATTCATGATTCATGATTCATGATTCAAATCATGATCCATTATTCGATTCATGATTCATGATTCATGATTCAATTCAAGATTCATGATTCATGATTCAATTCATGATTCAATTCATGATTCATGATTCATGATTTGACTCATGATTCATGATTAATGATTCAATTCATGATACAATTCAAGATTCATGATTCGATTCATGATTCATGATTCAATTCATGATTCATGATTAAATTCATGATTCATAATTCATGATTCATGATTCAATTCATGATTCATGATTCATAATTTATGATTCATTTCATGATTCATGATTTGATTCATGATTCAATTCATGATTCAATTCATGATTCAAGATTCATGATTCGATTCATGATTCAATTCAAGATTCATGATTCGATTCATGATTCATGATTCGATTCATGATTCATTTCATGATTCATGATTCGATTCATGATTCAATTTATGATTTAATTCATGATTCATGATTCGATTCATGATTCATGATTCGATTCATGATTCATGATTCATGATTCATGATTCATGATTCAATTCATATTTCATGATTCATGATTCAATTAATGATTCATGATTCATGATTCATGATTTAATTCATGATTCATGATTCGATTCATGATTCATGATTCTTGATTCATGATTCATGATTCTATTCATGATTCATGATTCGATTCATGATTCGATTCATGATTCTTGATTCATGATTCGATTCATGGTTCATGATTCAAGATTCAATTCATAATTCATGATTCATGATTCAATTCATGATTCATGATTCAATTCATTATTCGATTCCTGATTCATTTCATGATTCATGATTTGATTTATGATTCTTGATTCATGATTCAATTCATGATTCATGATTCAATTCATGATTCATGATTAATGATTCAATTCATGATTCATATCATGATTCATGATTCATTTCATGATTCAATTCATGATTCATGATTCGATTCATGATTCATGATTCAATTCATGATTCAATTCATGATTCAATTCATGATTCATGATTCGATTCATGATTCATGATTCAATTCATGATTCATGATTCATGATTCAATTCATGATTCATGATTCATGATTCATTATTCGATTCATGATTCATGATTCAATTCATGATTCATGATTCAAGATTCATGATTCAATTAATGATTCATGATTCATGATTCAATTCATGATTCATGATTCATGATTCGATTCATGATTCATGATTCAATTCATGATTCATGATTCAAGATTCATAATTCAATTCATGATTCATGATTCGATTCATGAATCTTGATTCATGATTCGATTCATGAATCTTGATTCATGATTCTTGATTCATGATTCGATTCATGATTTAATTCATGATTCATGATTCATGATTCAATTCATGATTTATGATTCGATTCATGATTCATGATTCGATTCATGAATCTTGATTCATGATTCATGATTGGATTCATGATTCATGATTCAATTCATGATTCATGATTCAATTCATGATTCATGATTCATGATTCAATTCATGATTAATGATTCGATTCATGATTCATGATTCATGATTCAATTCATGATTCATGATTCAATTCATGATTCAATTCATGATTTATGAATCAATTTATGATTCATGAATTATGATTTATGATTTAATTCATGATTCATGATTCATGATTCATGATTCATGATTCATGATATATGATTTAATTCATGATTCAATTCATGATTCAATTCATGATTTGTGAATCAATTTATGATTCATGATTCATGATTCAAATCATGATTCATGATTCATGATTCATGATTCATGATTCATGATTCGATTCATGATTCATGATTCAATTCATGATTCATGATTTATGATTCATGATTCAATAAATTATTCATGATTCAATTCATGATTCGATTCCTGATTCAATTCATGATTCATGATTCGATTTATGATTCATGATTCATAAATTCAATTCATGATTCATGATTCATGATTCAATTCAAGATTAATGATTCATGATTCAAATTATGATTCAATTCAAGATTCATGATTCGATTCATGATTCATGATTCGATTCATGATTCATGATTCATGATTCAATTCATGATTTATGATTCATGATTCAATTCATGATTCGATACATGATTCATGATTAGTGATTAAATTCATGATTCAATTCATGATTCAATTCATGATTCAATTCATGATTCATGATTCAATTCATGATTCAATTCATGATTCATGATTCATGATTCATGATTCATGATTTATTTTATGATTAATGATTCATGATTTATTTCATGATTAATGATTCATGATTCAATTCATGATTCAATTCATGATTCATGAATCAATTCATGATTCATGATTTATGATTCAATTCATGATTCATGATTCATGATTCATGATTCATGATTCATGATTTTATTCATGATTAATGATTCATGATTCAATTCATGATTCAAGTCATGATTCATGAATCAATTTATGATTCATGATTCATGACTCATGATTCAATTCATGATTCATGATTCATGATTCAATTCATGATTCATGATTTATGATTCATGATTCAATTCATGATTCATGATTCAATTCATGATTCGATTCCTAAATTCAAGATTCATGATTCAATTCATGATTCATGATTCATGATTTAATTCATGATTCATGATTCAATTCATGATTCATGATTCAATTCATGATTCGATTCCTGATTCAATTCATGATTCATGATTCAATTCATGATTCATGATTCATGATTCAATTCATGATTCATGATTCAATTCATGATTCATGATTCAATTCATGATTCGATTCCTGATTCAATTCATGATTCATGATTCGATTCATGATTCATGATTCATGATTCGATTCATGATTCATGATTCATGATTCCATTCATGATTCATGATTCATGATTCCATTCATGATTCATGATTCCATTCATGATTCTTGATTCATGATTCAATTCTTGATTCATAATTCATGATTCGATTCATGATTCATGATTCATGATTCATGATTCAAATCATGATTCATTATTCGATTCATGATTCATGATTCATGATTCAATTCAAGATTCATGATTCATGATTCAATTCATGATTCAATTCATGATTCATGATTTGACTCATGATTCATGATTAATGATTCAATTCATGATACAATTCAAGATTCATGATTCGATTCATGATTCATGATTCAATTCATGATTCATGATTCATGATTCAATTCATGATTCATAATTCATGATTCATGATTCAATTCATGATTCATAATTTATGATTCATTTCATGATTCATGATTCGATTCATGATTCAATTCATGATTCATGATTCATAATTTATGATTCATTTCATGATTCATGATTCGATTCATGATTCAATTCATGATTCATGATTCATGATTCGATTCATGATTCAATTCAAGATTCATGATTCGATTCATGATTCATGATTCGATTCATGATTCATTTCATGATTCATGATTCGATTCATGATTCAATTTATGATTTAATTCATGATTCATGATTCGATTCATGATTCATGATTCGATTCATGATTCATGATTCATGATTCAATTCATGATTCATGATTCAATTCATGATTCATGATTCATGATTCATGATTCAATTCATGATTCATGATTCAATTCATGATTCATGATTCATGATTCATGATTCATGATTCAATTCATGATTCAATTAATGATTCATGAATCAATTTATGTTTCATGATTCATGATTTATGATTCATGATTCATGATTCAATTCATGATTCAATTCATGATTCATGATTCGATTCATGATTCATGATTCATGATTCGATTCATGATTCATGATTCATAATTCCATTCATGATTCATGATTCATGATTCCATTCATGATTCATGATTCCATTCATGATTCTTGATTCATGATTCAATTCTTGATTCATAATTCATGATTCGATTCATGATTCATGATTCATGATTCATGATTCAAATCATGATTCATTATTCGATTCATGATTCATGATTCATGATTCAATTTAAGATTCATGATTCATGATTCAATTCATGATTCAATTCATGATTCATGATTCATGATTTGACTCATGATTCATGATTAATGATTCAATTCATGATACAATTCAAGATTCATGATTCGATTCATGATTCATGATTCAATTCATGATTCATGATTCATGATTCAATTCATGATTCATAATTCATGATTCATGATTCAATTCATGATTCATGATTCATAATTTATGATTCATTTCATGATTCATGATTCGATTCATGATTCAATTCATGATTCATGATTCATAATTTATGATTCATTTCATGATTCATGATTCGATTCATGATTCAATTCATGATTCATGATTCATGATTCGATTCATAATTCAATTCAAGATTCATGATTCGATTCATGATTCATGATTCGATTCATGATTCATTTCATGATTCATGATTCGATTCATGATTCAATTTATGATTTAATTCATGATTCATGATTCGATTCATGATTCATGATTCGATTCATGATTCATGATTCATGATTCAATTCATGATTCATGATTCATGATTCAATTCATGATTCATGATTCATGATTCATGATTTAATTCATGATTCATGATTCGATTCATGATTCATGATTCTTGATTCATGATTCATGATTCTATTCATGATTCATGATTCATGATTCGATTCATGATTCGATTCATGATTCTTGATTCATGATTCGATTCATGATTCAAGATTCAATTCATAATTCATGATTCATGATTCAATTCATGATTCATGATTCATGATTGATGATTCAATTCATGATTCATGATTCAATTCATTATTCGATTCCTGATTCATTTCATGATTCATGATTTGATTTATGATTCTTGATTCATGATTCAATTCATGATTCATGATTAATGATTCAATTCATGATTCAATTCATGATTCAATTCATGATTCATGATTCATTTCATGATTCAATTCATGATTCATGATTTGATTCATGATTCATGATTCAATTCATGATTCATGATTCATGATTCATGATTCAATTCATGATTCATGATTCATGATTCATGATTCATGATTTATTTTATGATTAATGATTCATGATTCATGATTCATGATTTATTTCATGAATAATGATTCATGATTCAATTCATGATTCAATTCATGAATCAATTTATGATTCATGATTTATGATTCAATTCATGATTCATGATTCATGATTCATGATTTTATTCATGATTAATGATTCATGATTCAATTCATGATTCAAGTCATGATTCATGAATCAATTTATGATTCATGATTCATGATTCATGATTCAATTCATGATTCATGATTCATGATTCAATTCATGATTCATGATTTATGATTCATGATTCAATTCATGATTCATGAATCAATTTATGATTCATGATTCATGATTCATGATTCAATTCATGATTCATGATTCATGATTCAATTCATGATTCATGATTCATGATTCAATTCATGATTCATGATTCAATTCATGATTCGATTCATGATTCAATTCATGATTCGATTCATGATTCAATTCATGATTCCTGATTCAATTCATGATTCATGATTCATGATTCAATTCATGATTCATGATTTATGATTCATGATTCAATTCATGATTCATGATTCAATTCATGATTCGATTCCTGATTCAATTCATAATTCATGATTCGATTTATGATTCATGATTTATAAATTCAATTCATGATTCATGATTCATGATTCAATTCATGATTCGATTCCTGATTCAATTCATGATTCATGATTCGATTTATGATTCAGGATTCATAAATTCAATTCATGATTCATGAATCATGATTCAATTCATGATTCATGATTTATGATTCATGATTCAATTCATGATTCATGATTCAATTCATGATTCGATTCATGATTCAATTCATGATTCATGATTCAATTCATGATTACATCCATGATTCAATTCATGATTCATGATTCAAATTATGATTCAATTCATGATTCATGTTTCATGATTAATGATTCAATTCATGATTCATGATTCAATTCATGATTCATGATTCGATTCATGATTCATGATTCATGATTCAATTCATGATTAATGATTCATGATTCAATTCATGATTCAATTCATGATTCATGATTCGATTCATGATTCATGATTCAATTCATGATTAATGATTCATGATTCAATTCAAGATTCAATTCATGATTCATGATTCGATTCATGATTCATGATTCATGATTCAATTCATGATTCATGATTCAATTCATGATTCATTATTCATGATTCAATTCATGATTCATGATTCATGATTCATGATTCATGATTCAATTCATGATTCAATTAATGATTCATAAATCAATTTATGTTTCATGATTCATGATTTATGATTCATGATTCATGATTCAATTCATGATTCAATTCATGATTCATGATTCGATTCATGATTCATGATTCATGATTCGATTCATGATTCATGATTCCATTCATGATTCATGATTCCATTCATGATTCTTGATTCATGATTCGATTCATGATTTATTATTCAAGATTCAATTCATGATTCATAATTCATGATTCGATTCATGATTCATGATTCATGATTCATGATTCAAATCATGATTCATTATTCGATTCATGATTCATGATTCAATTCAAGATTCATGATTCATGATTCAATTCATGATTCAATTCATGATTCATGATTCATGATTTGACTCATGATTCATGATTAATGATTCAATTCATGATACAATTCAAGATTCATGATTCGATTCATGATTCATGATTCAATTCATGATTCATGATTCATGATTCAATTCATGATTCATAATTCATGATTCATGATTCAATTCATGATTCATGATTCATAATTTATGATTCATTTCATGATTCATGATTTGATTCATGATTCAATTCATAATTCAATTCATGATTCATGATTCATGATTCGATTCATGATTCAATTCAAGATTCATGATTCGATTCATGATTCATGATTCGATTCATGATTCATTTCATGATTCATGATTCGATTCATGATTCAATTTATGATTTAATTCATGATTCATGATTCGATTCATGATTCATGATTCGATTCATGATTCATGATTCATGATTCATGATTCATGATTCAATTCATGATTCATGATTCATGATTCAATTAATGATTCATGATTCATGATTCATGATTTAATTCATGATTCATGATTCATGATTCGATTCATGAATCTTGATTTATGATTCATGATTCGATTCATGATTTAATTCATGATTCATGATTCATGATTCATGATTCAATTCATGATTTATGATTCGATTCATGATTCATGATTCGATTCATGAATCTTGATTCATGATTCATGATTGGATTCATGATTCATGATTCAATTCATGATTCATGATTCATGATTGGATTCATGATTCATGATTCAATTCATGATTAATGATTCGATTCATGATTCATGATTCATGATTCAATTCATGATGCATGATTCAATTCATGATTCAATTCATGACTTATGAATCAATTTATGATTCATGAATTATGATTTATGATTTAATTCATGATTCATGATTCATGATTCATGATATATGATTTAATTCATGATTCAATTCATGATTCAATTCATGATTTGTGAATCAATTTATGATTCATGATTCATGATTCAAATCATGATTCATGATTCATGAATCATGATTCATGATTCATGATTCGATTCATGATTCATGATTCATGATTCAAATCATGATTCATTATTCGATTCATGATTCATGATTCAATTCAAGATTCATGATTCATGATTCAATTCATGATTCAATTCATGATTCATGATTCATGATTTGACTCATGATTCATGATTAATGATTCAATTCATGATACAATTCAAGATTCATGATTCGATTCATGATTCATGATTCAATTCATGATTCATGATTCATGATTCAATTCATGATTCATAATTCATGATTCATGATTCAATTCATGATTCATGATTCATAATTTATGATTCATTTCATGATTCATGATTTGATTCATGATTCAATTCATAATTCAATTCATGATTCATGATTCATGATTCGATTCATGATTCAATTCAAGATTCATGATTCGATTCATGATTCATGATTCGATTCATGATTCATTTCATGATTCATGATTCGATTCATGATTCAATTTATGATTTAATTCATGATTCATGATTCGATTCATGATTCATGATTCGATTCATGATTCATGATTCATGATTCATGATTCATGATTCAATTCATGATTCATGATTCATGATTCAATTAATGATTCATGATTCATGATTCATGATTTAATTCATGATTCATGATTCATGATTCGATTCATGAATCTTGATTTATGATTCATGATTCGATTCATGATTTAATTCATGATTCATGATTCATGATTCATGATTCAATTCATGATTTATGATTCGATTCATGATTCATGATTCGATTCATGAATCTTGATTCATGATTCATGATTGGATTCATGATTCATGATTCAATTCATGATTCATGATTCATGATTGGATTCATGATTCATGATTCAATTCATGATTAATGATTCGATTCATGATTCATGATTCATGATTCAATTCATGATGCATGATTCAATTCATGATTCAATTCATGACTTATGAATCAATTTATGATTCATGAATTATGATTTATGATTTAATTCATGATTCATGATTCATGATTCATGATATATGATTTAATTCATGATTCAATTCATGATTCAATTCATGATTTGTGAATCAATTTATGATTCATGATTCATGATTCAAATCATGATTCATGATTCATGAATCATGATTCATGATTCATGATTCGATTCATGATTCATGATTCAATTCATGATTCATGATTTATGATTCATGATTCAATAAATTATTCATGATTCAATTCATGATTCGATTCCTGATTCAATTCATGATTCATGATTCGATTTATGATTCATGATTCATAAATTCAATTCATGATTCATGATTCATGATTTAATTCAAGATTCATGATTCATGATTCAAATTATAATTCAATTCAAGATTCATGATTCGATTCATGATTCATGATTCGATTCATGATTCATGATTCGATTCATGATTCATGATTCATGATTCAATTCATGATTCATGATTCATGATTCATGAGTCAATTCATGATTCATGATTCGAATCATGATTCTTGATTCATGATTCGATTTCTGATTCATGATTCAAGATTCAATTCATAATTCATGATTCATGATTCAATTCATGATTCATGATTCAATTCATGATTCATGATTCGATTCATGATTCATGATTAGTGATTAAATTCATGATTAAATTCATGATTCAATTCATGATTCATGATTCAATTCATGATTCAATTCATGATTCATGATTCATGATTCATGATTCATGATTTATTTTATGATTAATGATTCATGATTCATGATTTATTTCATGATTAATGATTCATGATTCAATTCATGATTCAATTCATGATTCATGAATCAATTCATGATTCATGATTTATGATTCAATTCATGATTCATGATTCATGATTCATGATTCATGATTCATGATTTTATTCATGATTATTGATTCTCAATTCATGATTCAAGTCATGATTCATGAATCAATTTATGATTCATGATTCAATTCATGATTCATGATTCATGATTCAATTCATGATTCATGATTTATGATTCATGATTCAATTCATGATTCATGATTCAATTCATGATTCGATTCCTGATTCAATTCATGATTCATGATTCAATTCATGATTCATGATTCATTATTTAATTCATGATTCATGATTCAATTCATGATTCATGATTCAATTCATGATTCGATTCCTGATTCAATTCATGATTCATGATTCAATTCATGATTCATGATTCATGATTCAATTCATGACTCATGATTCAATTCATGATTCATGATTCAATTCATGATTCATGATTCAATTCATGATTCGATTCCTGATTCAATTCATGATTCATGATTCAATTCATGATTCATGATTCAATTCATGATTCATGATTCAATTCATGATTCGATTCCTGATTCAATTCATGATTCATGATTCGATTTATGATTCATGATTCATAAATTCAATTCATGATTCATGATTCATGATTCAATTCATGATTCGATTCCTGATTCAATTTATGATTCATGATTCGATTTATGATTCATGATTCATAAATTCAATTCATGATTCATAATTCATGATTCAATTCATGATTCATGATTCAATTCATGATTACATTCATGATTCAATTCATGATTCATGATTCAAATTATGATTCAATTCATGATTCATGATTCATGATTAATGATTCAATTCATGATTCAATTCATGATTCAATTCATGATTCATGATTCTATCCATGATTCATAATTAAATTCATGATTCATAATTCATGATTCAATTCATGATTCATGATTCATGATTCGATTCATGATTCATGATTCGATTCATGATTCTTGATTCATGATTCATGATTCATTTCATGATTCATGATTCAATTCATGATTCATGATTCAATTCATGATTATTGATTCATGATTCAATTCATGATTCAATTCATGATTCATGATTCGATTCATGATTCATGATTCAATTCATGATTCAATTCATGATTCATGATTCGAATTTATGATTCTTGATTCATGATTCAATTCATGATTCATGATTCATGATTCAATTCATGATTCATTATTCATGATTCAATTCATGATTCATGATTCAATTCATGACTCATGATTCATGATTCAATTCATGATTCATGATTTGATTCATGATTCATGATTCAATTCATGAGTCATGATTCATGATTCTATTCATGATTCATGATTCATGATTCATGATTCATGATTCGATTCATGATTCAATTAATGATTCATGAATCAATTTATGTTTCATGATTCATGATTTATGATTCCTGATTCATGATTCAATTCATGATTCAATTCATGATTCATGATTCGATTCATGATTCATGATTCATGATTCGATTCATGATTCATGATTCATGATTCCATTCATGATTCATGATTCCATTCATGATTCTTGATTCATGATTCAATTCATGATTCATAATTCATGATTCGATTCATGATTCATGATTCATGATTCATGATTCATGATTAAAATCATGATTCATTATTCGATTCATGATTCATGATTCATGATTCAATTCAAGATTCATGATTCATGATTCAATTCATGATTCAATTCATGATTCATGATTCATGATTTGACTCATGATTCATGATTAATGATTCAATTCATGATACAATTCAAGATTCATGATTCGATTCATGATTCATGATTCAATTCATGATTCATGATTCATGATTCAATTCATGATTCATAATTCATGATTCATGATTCAATTCATGATTCATGATTCATAATTTATGATTCATTTCATGATTCATGATTCGATTCATTATTCAATTCATGATTCAATTCATGATTCATGATTCATGATTCGATTCATGATTCAATTCAAGATTCATGATTCGATTCATGATTCATGATTCGATTCATGATTCATTTCATGATTCATGATTCGATTCATGATTCAATTTATGATTTAATTCATGATTCATGATTCGATTCATGATTCATGATTCGATTCATGATTCATGATTCATGATTCAATTCATGATTCATGATTCATGATTCAATTCATGATTCATGATTCATGATTCATGATTTAATTCATGATTCATGATTCGATTCATGATTCATGATTCTTGATTCATGATTCATGATTCGATTCATGATTCGATTCATGATTCTTGATTCATGATTCGATTCATGATTCATGATTCAAGATTCAATTCATAATTCATGATTCATGATTCAATTCATGATTCATGATTGATGATTCAATTCATGATTCATGATTCAATTCATTATTCGATTCCTGATTCATTTCATGATTCATGATTTGATTTATGATTCTTGATTCATGATTCAATTCATGATTCATGATTAATGATTCAATTCATAATTCAATTCATGATTCATGATTCATTTCATGATTCAATTCATGATTCATGATTTGATTCATGATTCATGATTCAATTCATGATTCAATTCATGATTCATGATTTGATTCATGATTCATGATTCATGATTCAATTCATGATTCATAATTCATGAATCATGATTCAATTCATGATTCATGATTCATAATTTATGATTCATTTCATGATTCATGATTCGATTCATGATTCAATTCATGATTCAATTCATGATTCATGATTCGATTCATGATTTAATTCAAAATTCATGATTCGATTCATGATTCATTATTCATGACATGATTCATTTCATGATTCATGATTCGATTCATGATTCAATTCATGATTTAATTCATGATTCATGATTCATGATTCATGAGTCAATTCATGATTCATGATTCGAATCATGATTCTTGATTCATGATTCGATTTCTGATTCATGATTCAAGATTCAATTCATAATTCATGATTCATGATTCAATTCATGATTCATGATTCAATTCATGATTCATGATTCAATTCATGATTCGATTTCTGATTCATTTCATGATTCATGATTCGATTTATGATTCTTGATTCATGATTCAATTCATGATTCATGATTCGATTCATGATTCATGATTAGTGATTAAATTCATGATTCAATTCATGATTCAATTCATGATTCATGATTCAATTCATGATTCAATTCATGATTCATGATTCATGATTCATGATTCATGATTTATTTTATGATTAATGATTCATGATTCATGATTTATTTCATA